>NC_086351.1:17916982-18029482 GCF_036324505.1 Eleginops maclovinus | reverse complement strand
CTTCTGTTTGATTTTTTTTTGTATTGAGATTTATAGTCACATACTTGTTTATCAAAATCTGTCCAATCAGAGTTACGGTTGCCAGAGCTGAGAATTGACAACCTCACAGATTACATTAAAATATAAGTGTGGATCAGTTTTATTATGCAATAGCTCATTTTAGTCTTTTTATGTATTCTTTCTCTGTTATGAGGTAAAGACCATCAGCACATGCACAGTTATAATATATATCCATGCAATGGTCTCAGCAGAATTAAACATTCAGCAATCCAAGTTTCTGGCAACTCTAAGCACACCTTCTTCTCTATAAGTAATGAGTAGGATTAGCCATATTGTTATGAGCCTAGAGTTGCCGTCTTTAAATTAACAGTCACTGTGAAAAATAAATGAGAGAAAACAGTTATAAACACACCCACCGTGAGAACAGTTAACCCGCCCAGCACCTTGTTGGCTTTCGCCTTGTATCTTTTGTCCTTTACTCTGCTGTTTCCTCTGATGTCAGGTTTACTTTTTATCAATGGGACACTACTGCCCCCTAGTGGTGCGAGCTACTAATTGCACAGCAGCACGATCACAAACTTGATATAATACAGGTTTTATTTTAGTTGTACAAAAGTGTTGGACCGTTACTGTGCAGAATAAAGTAACTAAGAGTAGAGTTGAGTAGGAAGCAGTTTCACGTTCATTTGCTGAAAGAGGAAACTCTTTGCTCACCTTTAGTTTGTATATTTGTGCCAATCATGGGCTAATGTGCAACTTGCACAACTGTAGTAAATTGAGTCTGCCAGTACATATAGGCGTACTGATTCAGAGAGCACTGTTAAGTAAAGTACCACCTTAAGTAACCATATTTGCATATAAATTATGCATATTTTGATGATCGGGGAGGACTAGATGTCTTTTGTTTTCAACCTAAACTAGAAACAATCATATTAAACTCATATTTCTATCTAACAGAGCATTTTCATGTAAAAAATACAGTGAATATTTTTAAATGATTATTTCACTGAAACAAATTGGAATGATACTTTAGATATGATAGTACTGCATTGTATTGTTGTTACCATTTTCTAAATGTTAAAGCCACATCACAGTAAACGGTGTGTTGTGGTTTTCGTACTCACCTGTCAAGTGTGAGAAAGTGCGTGTGAGGTCCTCCACATTCTGATACTGGTTCAACTTGCTAGTTTATTCCCGTTGCAAAAGTCCACTTAGCCTCTCTGTCCCATTGCGCACCTCAAAGTTTTCAAACATTTTGAACAGAATGCTCCCCAGTCAAAACTGTGACCGTTTTTTTTGTTGTTGTTGCAAACAGCATACAGTCTATTAACAATTCACCGGAGCTAAAAGTCCTATGGTGAAATCAACTCTCGACGGACCTTTAGCATTTTAGAAGTAGCCTGTTAGCCAGACCTAGCATGCACCTGTAGGGTGTGTTTGAATTACGTCACTTGCGTGCTGGACGGGTGGTGCAGTAAATCAGTGATTCATTAAGGTAGATGAAACCTTTTTTAAACTACGAGAAGGTACAACCTTACCCCTTAAACGTAGCTACTTCTTCATTACATGTACTTTTTTGAAAACTGCTGGGACAGGACGGTTTCGACTGTACAACCTCCTGACAACTTGGCGATGAGCATAATGGTTTAACGGGATGCCAGCTGAGTGTTGCCTCTCTGAATGCCCTGCTGTGGCCACATGCACACCTTCAGACACAGACAGGGTTTGTTAGGCCTTTCGAAAGGTTTCGTTTTTGTCCTATCATGGATAGGTCACTTGAAATGTAAAAAAGTAGGCCAAGGCTACAATATTTGATAAAAAAACAAAAAAACGACGTTTTTACAAACGAAAGTAAATGTAATGTATTACTTCACCCCTGGTTATAAGTAAAATTCAAATTGCCCTATAAATCAATCTTCCTATTTGACTGTTCCTGTTTGTCTTTCTGATGATGCCATTGTTTAAACACCCCTCTATCTGCGAACTTGAATGCACCACACATACATTGTTCATCATGGTGCGTTACATTAATCAAGCTAGACTGAATATTTGTCAATTGATTTGAATGGTGTTTTTTGAAATTTAGCATATAACCTTGGTTCATCAATAATTGTTGATGGTCTCTAAAATATGCAAAATTCTACCCAGAGCAACTTTAATTCCTCACAGTGACACCTCCTCTTCCACTTGCCTTTCAGCATAATTTATGATCAGCAGCAGAACATCATCATCATAGTGTCCTGAAGTACATTTCACACAGCACTCCAATTCTTGTTTTAAGCTGTGAGTCCCTCTGGAGGGACTGTGATTTCAAATCTGTTGCTATTTGTTACCTTTTACACCAATCCAAATCTGTTATGTATCATCATGGCTCGTACATAGCATTAATTATATCACCACACAATGCAACATTTGTTTTAATGTAGTACAAAACAAACCCTGTGTTAGCAGCAAATTAGGTCTTACATTTAAATGTATTAACTTTTAAATACTCAACAGAGCAAAAGTAATTGTTTCTAAAGTTAGGGAATTGTAAATTTGGTTGAATAATACAAGGCACAAGTCAAATGTTTCAAGCTATTTTTGGTCACGTGTGGGGGGTGGCCTTGTTAGATTCTGGGACAGGAACTCAACTTCCTCTGACTGAGTGCACAAATTGTCTGCGTCAGTGCACCATGGATAGAGCTGCTGTGGGGTCGCCCCGCAGGACTCCCTCAGTCCCGGAATGCAACATCTCTACCTCCACCTTGGCTTTTGACCATCACTTCACCACAACTGCCACGGGAAAACTCCACCTGGCTGAGATAGTAAGTGTGAATATGGATTTTAAAATGTTCTCTTCAGTGTTTAAAGAGAAAGTGCTAGTGCTACCAAATGAGACAAAAAAGGGATGACTTGATCTGCATTTAGGTTGATTCTGATCTACAGTACTGCACATGATATTCATGTGAATAGTAGCATAACCTTGTTGTTGCATAGGACTGTATGTAATAGTTGAAAAAACAAACTACTGGAAAAAAATATTTTCTATGAAAATAGGAAATAAATCAAAAAACAAAACAAGCAAACCCTGTCTTCCTTCTTTCTCTCCCTTATTGTGGCTCTTCCTTTCCAAATCAGCTGAGGAAAAGAGACAGGATGGCCTTTCCATAAATACAGTCTGGCTGGCTGCCATGCAGAGGCTGGGCAGACCCATTTGGAGTAATTTGATGGCAATCAATTGAAACAAGGGAAAGTCCTACAAGAGATTCTATTTCAGGAAAATAGAAACCAACCATGCTTAAAGGCGTGTTCTTGTGAAATCAAAAAACTTTGCAGGAATGGTGTTGCGATGAAAAAGGAAGGAACGGATTCGGAAGAGGGATGGGAGTTAGGAATTTGGAAATGACTCATTGATCAACAAATACTGTAAATTTGCACAATAGGTTTCTATCAACAGCGTTGACATGTGACACTCCCTTGTATGTTTTCAAGTTAGATATTTTTTAGTTGACTGCTTCAAAATGCTTCATTTTGCTTCCCATATTGGTGACTTGATTTATCTCGAATGGGGTTGGAAGCTTTGGCCTGAATGTATTCCTTCTGTTCTCCACACTCTCATTCACACTCTTTCTGTCCCCTCTCCTCCAGGTGTTTGGTATGTTGGTGTGGATTCTGGTGGAGGGTACAGAGTATTTTCATCTGCCAGCTCTCTGCTGGGTGATGTTTGTTGCCATCTTCTGCTGGGTTCTGACCATTTGCCTGTTTATAATTAACCTCACTGGAGCCCACTACAGGATACCACAGGTCCCCTGGACTACACTGGTAAAACACACACATCAGTTTTTGTCTTACTTTTTTGCATTTTTACCAACTTGTCTGAGTGCTTTGTCTCTTAATCTGTTTATTTAATAGGCGCTGTGTTTGAACTGCAGTGCTACAGCCTTGTATCTGGTGACAGCAGTCATAGATTCTTTCTCAGTCAACAAGGCTGTCAGGGGGAGACACAACTACAACTGCTGGGCAGCATCTGCAGTAAGGGCACTTCTTGGCAACTTTCTGTAATGGCATATGTGTTTATAAAATGACACAAAACACGACAGGAGCAGCCCAGTGCATTAAACTAACAGAAGTGCAGGCTGAATCCATGAGATAAAATAATTAATATAACAAAAACAGGAATAACAACCACATGTGGAGTTTAAAGGTGTGTCCAAAACAAAACAAAAACGTTTTTACTGTGCAAAGCAGATGCAAGCTTTAGTCAGGAGTGGACTCCAAGATTGTGTCCCCAGTATTGTATTTATACATTTTTTATAAGGAAAGCCTCAGACAACATTATTTAACTGTTTTTTGAATCTCCTTGTGACAAGTATATCAGACTTTGTTTTTAAAATAACATTTCAGAACGAAATTTGTTATCTCCTGATCCTGATTCCGATATTCGGGGTACAGTATCTTCTGATCGGACACCGGTGCTCTCTTTTCCCAAAGTTAGAAAATATGTATACCTCATTGTGTAGACTGTAGAACTTCTTGAGCAACTATGTACCATTCTGTCAATGTAACAAAAAGTGCCACTTTTTTAAAGCATAAGTCCACTGTAGTTTGAGGCATCATTTTTGTTCAATTCTGTTTTAGTTGTGAACAATGGGTATAAGACATTAAATAAATGCCCCTCTTTATTTCCACATGACCTATATCCTTTTTTTTCTTTTCTTTCCCTCTTTCCTACCTCTCACGCTTAAGTTCTTTGCATTTCTCACCACACTGTGCTATGCAGGAAGCAGTTACCTGAGCTACTGTGCCTGGAAAACTGCAGAAGAAGGACAATAGTTTGTAACCTGGTGAAGTGGTTGAATGGTGAAGTGAAGACCTTCTCTGAGTAATGTTTCTGATACCTTCACAGCAGAACAAGGCTGCAGTCAAATTAGCTGTCATATGGTTAGCAGAACGACACGTCAGATAGGTATGTATTACGTTTTTGTGGACTCAACTTCAGCTCTAGGACACTTGTCAGAACACGGTGGAATCTTTGCTAAAATGAACAATGGCAAACCTATTTTTCAGCTCGTTAGCTGTTTATGTGCAGCGTCACACACATGGATGAGAAACAGATGTACACAGTCCTGCACACAGTAGCTTTTTATTTCATGTAAATCCAATTATAATTTGCCCCTTTTACGCAATAAAAAATATAACACAGAGTATACACTCTGTGTGGAAGACCAGAGTCCTTGCTTAGGATTTAGTTTTTTTTAATTAATTTTGCATTATGTCCTAAGAGAAAAAAGGGGACCATACAATGCAACAAATTATAATATGGCTGAGATTAAACATCGGATTAAAATCCCTGTCATTTACTACAGTATGTTGTCATCCTTACAGTAGCCATTCCTAAACCTATATGATGTATTTTTAAAATGGAAGTAATCACTGCTTGTTTCCTTCTTTGTTGTATTTGTGCACAGGGCTCTTATTAAAAAACCCGGTTACTTCAATGTATTGTCTATAAAGTACATGTTTAGTAAATCCTGTGTGTTTCACTTCACCACACAGGGTCACAAACTAAGCTTCTCTTGAACAGTCGCCGTTACTTTTATTTGTTTTTGTCGTTTCTGAAGAAACCATTGGTAATAAACCAGAGACACAATTTCCGAGGATGTGTTGATACATATAGTGATATAATATAACCAAATGAAAAAAAACGTATACTATATTATTCCATGATAAAGAAAAATGTTGATCATTCCCAGTTCCTGAATCAGTCATAGTTGGTGCTGTTGTTTTGAGCCTGGGGGATGGCCCAGTGAGCAGCAATTGAAGTGAGCCCAGCAGAGTTGAAGGTTCCGCTGATAATCACGAGCTCTTGGCCCTCGTGGGATGGGTAGAAGTTAAAGGAGGTCTGTAAGAGAGCATCAACAACTTAATACCTGACAATATGAACTTGCATTGATAATTGCAGTGGTGGAATATAAGATCATTCATTGAGTAACCATTTATGGTATTTTTCATTTATTGAGCATTTTCTCGACTTGCATGCCATTTCTACTTCTGAACTTTACTACATCTCACACACAAATATTGCATTTTTTGCTTTACAACATTTGTCTGACAGCATTAGATCCTTTAATAATTCATTCTTTTCTACACAAACATATAAAAAGCTGTAAAAATAAGATGTTTTGTAATAAATTAGCGACTCATCAGTTTACACAATGCAGCTCAAATCATTGGTCTAACGTAATGAGGTTTGTACAATGCTAGAATCCTGCATTTAAATGAGTGCATATCAAAATAATCTAAGGGTATAGCATATATGACTGTTGAACAGTTACAAGGGTTTGTTTCTCTGCATTAGTACTTTTGCTTAAGGCAAGGCAGGTTTATTTATATAGGACCTTTCAACACAAGGCAATTCAAAGTGCTCAAAATGAAAGACATTAAGAGCATTTAGAAGTAGTGCAGAATAAACACATTATAGAAAAGGCACTTAATAACAGTCGTTTAAAAGCAAAGACAATAAAATAAACACAACAGGTATAATATACATGAATAAAAGTTGTAATGCAGATCGGAATGCTTCTTCCATCATGGTATAATTGAAACAAACACAAATTGTAGAAGAAGGTATTTACTTGAATGGGCTGGCCGACAATCAGAGAGCGCCCACTGGAGGTCCCGAAGACCAGCTGATAGATGTAGCTGCCGGACTGGTATTTCCCAGAGATCTGAAACATGACCGTGAGAGCACATTGACATGTTAGTGCATGTGGTTTGTCCCCGATGAGTAAAAACATCACACACTAAAACCAATATCAATGTATTGGTTTAGTATTATAAAGCCTCTCACCTGACGAATGCTCTCTCCTTCATTCAGGATCAGCTCCATTTCGGAGTTAATTTGACGACCAACCATTTCTCCCCAAACAAAACCATTGCGCACCTGCAAACTGCAAGGAGCGAGGAAACACACAACAATGGTTTATTCAAGGAAATTATTGACAGAAGAATGATCAGATTTAAACTATTTGGTATCCTCATGGATGGTCGGATATTATACAAGAACAAGTAAAAAAACATTGAAATAGAAAGCAGAACAATAGGGGTGAACCTTGTGGTTTACTTTAGCACGTCCTCACCAGCCTTGTTAAAAATAAATTTGAATAATAATAAGGAAATGCAGCAAATCTCCACATTTGAAAAGCTGGAACTGATAAATGTTTATACAAAAAATGACATAAAAGACAAGCAAAATAACTGCCAATAACACTTTGCCAACCTCTTCGTTGTTTTAGGTGTACCTAAATATAACACTGGATAGTGTAATCTACATAAAGACATCTTATTTTAAAAGTTATTTATTTGTTTCGTGTCTTCTCTATCTGAATCTATAAAGTAACTAGTTACTAAAGCTGTAAAATAAAGTAAAAAAGACAATATTTCCCTTTGAAATCTACTGGAATAGTATAATCTGGCACATGAAGAAAATACTTCCGTAAAGTCCAAGTAACTCAAATATGTACAGTATTCAAGTGAATATACTTTATTACATTTCACCAATGCCTGCTAAGATTTTTTCAATAAAATAAATGCAATTACTACTGTCAGTGATAATCTGGGGTTAGAAAAAAAGAACTCACCTTCTTTAAAATCACTGTTTCACTCTCCCTTCAGCTTAAGTAATACATGCACGATCCTCCCTATGTTTGACCCTCTTTAACTTCCATACAGTTCTTTACATTTGTATTAAAGAAGGAGGACAGACTGACCCGGTGATGTAACTGTTGGTATTTTCCCAGAGCCTGATCCCTGTGATCGGTCCATTTTCATTTTCTGTGGAGAATGCCTGTCCTCCACCATTTCCAACAGCGGGAGAGAAGGAGTACTGAGGCAAGGGAGCTGAAGAAATAAAATAAATGTCTTATGTGAGAGGAAGCCATGCTGCTTCCCCATTTACATACAAATATCTTATTTAAAGGCGTATATGTTACCTGTCATGCAGCTGGTGCAGAGCACAGCAAGAACCAGGAAGGAAAACATTCTGGTGGGTGGACGAGTCCAGAACAAACCTGAAATCAGATGAAAAAATTCATGAAAACATCTTCATGATAAAATCTCTGTCAACATTTCTTAAGACAAGAAACCAGTCTGATATTCATCTTTAAGAAGCAACAAGATGTGCATGAACTGAAGCCAGTGTGAATTATAATAAAGGTATTGGAAATTGAAAGACCTCTTCCCATTAACACAGTGAGATGCTAATAAAGTTTATTTGAAAGTCCATTTTCAGATGCTCACCTGCAAAGTAGATCTCCTGAAACCAGCTTGAGTCCTGAGCGAAGTGTGAGATGGGACAGGAACACTGGCACTTATATATGTTTACACACACACACACACACACACACACACACACACACACACACACACACACACACACACACACACACACACACACACACACACACACACACACACACACACACACACACACACACACACACACACATACCCACCCACCCACCCACCCACCCACATACACACACACACACACACACACACACACACACACACACACACACACACACACACACACACACCACACCACACAAACACACACACACACACACACACACACACACACACACACACACACACACACACACACACACACACACACACACACACACACACACACACACATTCTTACTTGACAGCCTCTGACAGCAGAACAATAGCAAAATAAATGTCCAAAGATCGAAATTCATCCACGAAGAAAAAATGATGAACATATTTCTTTGTCTCTGACACTGATGGGAAAGGAAGTCACAGAGCTAAACCAGTTTTGTGAATTAGTTTGCCGGGCAATCCTACCTTGAAGACACTTTAGAAGTTACTTTACATCTTATTGGCAGATGACTTTATCCAGTTTTCTTGAAAAAGTAGGTGTTCAAATGATTTTTTTTTGTGTTTATTTTTTGTGGATTTACATTAAGTTGTTCTTTAAATTTGATGTATAAATGAATCAAACCTTCATTACAAATGTAAGCTTTTTTAAATGGCTAGAAATCAAATCAATTTGAAAGTTGGTTAAACCAGAATTAAATCTGCAAAACATGTATTTGTTCTTTTAAAATAGACATTAGACATATTCCTCAGTGACTTGAAGATATGATGTCCCCCGCTGCAACTTCAAACCAGGAAATGACTTGCGAGGAAAGTTCCACAGGCATGCTTTAACTGGTTCTACTGGAATAACATTTGTTAGCGTAATGACTCACACTTCCCTACAACATAACTTCCTGCTCTCGGATATGTTCCAAGTATGTATATGGAAAAGCGAATTATAATCATCATCATAATAATTATATGTTAAATGTTTTCCTCAGATCATGTTTGGGCTTCTGTTTTATTTCTTCCCTCCCTCTTGTTTTTTATTTGAACAACTTTTCTCTCATACTGCCCGTCACCTATCTGTTTCCTTGTAATGTTTTGCCAACCAGTGACGTCTGTTGTGGACTTTGTGTATTTCAGTCCAATTAATCACGTGTCCATAAAATGGTGAATAAAGGGAAGAAATATATACAAATAACAATAAAGTAAATCCATAAATGAGAATGATCATGGCAGAAATTGGTTTAGTATTTATTGAATTAATTTCATTGTGCAAACTTGTTGAAAAAGAATAAAACAAATAATAATGGGAACATAATTGAGGAACGTGAAAGGAAAACTGAAGGTGCTAGGACGTCCAAAGTGGTATAAAAGTAATAAGTAAATTGATCACAATGCTAAAAAAAATGACTGGCCTGGATCATAATACTATTTTGTGATAATTTAATGGCTACCTTTCTGTATCGGGAGAACTTCTTACGATACGATTAAGTTCATTTTGTCCAGGCACAGCTAAAAAACATTCTAAAAGTCCCTGACGGTAAACACCTCTGACGTCAGCCATGTGAGAATGTTTTAGCATACCTGCAAACTCAGAAGGGCTGAAAAAGGTGACAAACTAAACCGTTGTAGGGGGGTCTGGGGGCACCCCCCCCCCCCCCAGCCTTTGTACACGTTGCCTAGCAACGCTGCACATGCGCATTATATCCTGCTCCGCTCCGAGTTATAGTAGTAGGCTATTCATGGGAAACGCATGAATAGCACGTTAAGATCTCGGCCAAGTCGTAATTAAAAGCAGTTCTTCATTATTTAAGTTAAGCGGCGGTAACGCCAGTGTTAAACAAGGTGTTAAACACGCAAATGCCGGTTGGTGTGCGTACGGTACTGAGTGTTTATCGGTCCACGGCCGTAATGAACGTGTCGCATTGGTCCATATGTAATGCGCACGTTCTGTTGTTCCCATTGGCATAGAGCTATTGAACATTAACTTTAACAAAGGATACGGATAACATATAGCCCACGGCAGTTTTGTCATTGTATGTATAGCCTATATTTGTATTACGCTATCATCATTCAACATGTAGAATGAACGTGTAATCTATAGAGTCGATTTACATAGATAATTCACAACCATGAACCTAATCTGGATCTTAAACCTGCCAATTGCCAACAATTGTTACTACATATAAAATATGTTTTCGTTTTTAGATGGCGTGTTTCAAAGGCATCTGTGTCTTGTGTACATAACACAGTGCAATATGAATACTGTCATTTCCAACAGTGAAGCGTTATATGTGCTTACGAAAACTTTAAACAAACTCTACACACGGTCACCAGCGTTTGTAGATTTTGTTCGTAACTCCAAACTTTGATGAAAAGTTGATGAAACCGAAATAATTAATCCGAACGGATCACGGATCAATGATGATCTGTTGCACCACTACTAGCTACTCACTAAACCACACACGGATGTGTATTTGTTCATTACGTGTTCGTTTTCATCCCTCTCATATCTGACCACAATGACAGCCGCCAGTAATATCAGATAACAGGACGGATGCTGTGGAGATCAGCCTTCACAAACGCTTCTGTTCGCATTGAACGAGGTGACGTAGAACTGGTCTAGCTAGGCTAACTTTAACACAATTCACTGAGGTTAGCTAGCAACCTAACAAGCTGATAAGCTGAAGCATGTTAATACACTTTATTTGGCTCAAATAATTTTACTTCAGCAACGTTAAAATGATACAGCATACAATGTTTTTGCCAGATTAGCTGCTACTAGACCTACCTCAAAACTTGTATCTGTAAGGTATCCCGAAAATTGTCCAGAAGAACCACTCGCTGACGACTGAGCACTCCACTCCAAGAGGGACCGATGGGTAAAAAAACGCGCGCTGTGGTTTATCTTGCTTATGATTGGTCGGTGGTCGTGGAACGCGAGTCATTTGAACAAAGATTTTATTTATTGTGAAGATAGCAAAGTTGTTTCTTGCTCATTATACAGTCGGTTATACAGTCTATGGTTGGTCGGTAACCCCCCCCCCCCCCCCCTAAAAAAAAAAACTCTTCGGATCTACACGATTCACGTCAATGACATATTTTGAGTTGAAAACAGCGAATTTCGCCGAAAGGTGACTAGTTTGCAGGTATGTTTTAGGGTAAATGCTTTCAGAGATAAGCAGAGGCTGTCAAGTTGAGACGTTGGTCATGAAACCATGAAATACCTTCTATTAGTCTCAAAGTAAGAAAGAGAGGAAGGAAAGTTCAAAGGGCATTTGAAAGAGAAGACAAAATGTTTTATCCAATTGCACTTTGATTAAGCACCATGCCACCTGTCAAATATTTTTAAACCTGTTGCAATGGCAGTGATTCATTTGGGTTGTACGCCTGTCTTTTAAGTCCCTGATGGGAACTATAGGTGGGTGTGTCTGTGAGTCTTACAAAATGCCCTCATCACACTGAGTTTATTGTTAACATTAAACCTGCTTGTCCCGACCTTGTGAGTTTGTGTGTATCTCATTACAGCAAATCTGGTTCTGTGGACACTGTAGCAGGAACTATAGTAATTTAGTTAATTTCAGGATTCATTTAAAATGTGTTGGGTTGAACTACACATAAAGATAACAAGGAATCCTCCAAAGTGCTCTCAGAATTTCAGTATGGTTCAATTTTGAATTATCATTCACGTATGCATCTTGTTTACATACTGTTTTTCTATCTGTGATATGTTTGTTTGAGTTTCATCTGTGAAAAATCTGCTGTACTAAACTCTACAGTATATGCGTGAACCTTCATAGCAATAAACCAAATTCTGGGTCTGATTCTGAGGAGGTGGGCGGAGAAGGCCTACAAAGGAATGAAGGAGGTGGAGGCAGGTGTGGCAGTCAGGCGATGGGGAAAGAAGGGAAAGTCTGAGGACATCTGGTGGATGGAAGGAAAATGGCAGAGGAATGACAAGAAGAAAGTTGAATAAATGGGGATGTGTCAAAGTGTTCCACATTGCTCAATTGTCCTGCGATTCCTCTTCACTCCACTAGATGCCCTCCTTGTGCTACTGAAGATCGGCTGACCTGCATGTACTGCTGTTTATCCATTAATGAGCCAGCAGTGCAGAGGACCAGTACACTTTATACATTAGAGAGTATTTGACAGAGTTGTGGACTCGAGTCACATGACTTGGACTCGAGTCAGACTTGAGTCATGAATTTGATGACTTTAGACTTGACTTGACAAAATCTAAAAAGACTTGCACTTTGACTTTAACATCAGTGACTCGCATTTGGACTTGCCCCTTTTGACTCGAAAAGACTTGCTCCTTTTCCCAAACCCAAAGATTAAAAAGTATGTTGACATGGAAAGCGCTATCTCTCTTTGCACCTGTGTGCATCTGTGTGCGTAACGTGTGTGGCACGACATCCAATCAAATTAGATCCACGTTGTTTTGATCTGACAGCATCCAACCAATCAAAGTACTGGACCACCAATGAGGCGGAACAAACTATAAGGCGCCAAGTAGGCAAAAATGATACCACGGGTAGTTTCGTTTGGATGTAAAAACTTTGAGTTGGTCAACAAAAAAAGAACTGCTGTCTGTAAAACATGCGGGACGAAGATAACAGACGGAGACGCGACAACTTCCAACTTCGTTCGACATTTGAAGTTGCACAAACAACGGTACATTTTGAATGAAAGGTTGATTTAAGGACCGCTTTATGAATGCCTGTACATGAAGCATGGGGGACCAATTGTTAAAATGTCGGTGTCAAACACACTATTTCATCCTAGACAAACCAGAAATGGGGCTCAAAGTGCAAAATAGTGAACTTATCCATACTCATATTGTAAAAGGATAGTTTAAGATTTTTTGAAGCGAGATTGAATGTACTTAGCAGCTAGTCAGTGGATCATACACAGTAGACTGCTGCCAGCAGCAAAACTAAAGCAAGTGTGGTGTATTAAATCTGTTCATACATACAGTTAGTTAAATCAGTTCATATACAGTTAGTTACTCTCTGAGGTCATAGAGAGTGCAGAAAGTGATGTTGTACAACAGGGTGTTGTATAACAAACCTCTGGAATATGTCAGAAGGCCTCCATGGATGAGTAAGAAAAAGACAAACGTATATCTCACCTTATTTGGGTATGTGCAAGACATGGTGTACAAACGTATAGCTCACCTTATTTGGGTACACATTCTTATAGAACATTGCATTTGGTCAGACACCCACATTTCTCCAATAAATTGCATGCACAAAGACATTTCGGGGGGACTTCCACAATTGGCTCTGGGAACCTCGTATTGCCCGTGTTGGTGTATGATACTATGCTGTTGTAATAAACCTTGTTATATACAAGCTGGTTCTCCGGAGACTTCTTCATCATCTTCACAAACATCGCTACAAGATATACTTCACAAGCCTAATCAAATCAAGGTCAGTTTAATGTACTTTATATTATACATATGTGTACCATTTTAGCTTGCTGCCAGACGATTTTTTTTCCCATAGGAAAACGAAGTATATCTCACTCTCTGCAGCACACCAGATTCCATTGACAAAAATGTCTATTTTACTTTGCAGCACAAAGGAGTTGCTAGTCTACTGCTGCCTCATTCAGGTCGTTTATGTAATTTGGGTAAATCACAACAAAGCTGAACTATCAACGAAGACATAGAATAGCACAATTAAACTTAATCATTGAGCCAGCAGTAGACCAGCAATTTCTGTGTGATGCAGGTAAAATTGCTGTTTTTGCCAATGGTGTGCTGGAGAGAGTGAATTAACAAGCATACTTCAGTTTCCTGTCGGAAAGGGCTGCTTGATGGCAAGGTAAAGCAGGAAAAATATAAATTAATATAGTAAGTGTACACTGAAAATGGAAATGTATTTTATCAATGTTATGTTAAAACAAACACAATCTTACAGTATACAATACAATTCATAATAATACAAAAATAAATATTAACACAATGTTAGCATTGCTATATGAGGAGATAGTTTCAAATTCAATTTCTGTGGCTATAAGGGACTTTCTGACATCTGTTTTACATGCTTACCTGTTACAGATTTGAAGAATACCAGATGAGTAGAAGCATCATAGATGAACCACAACAGCCTTCAATCTCACAATTCTTGGACAGTCCTGTAGCGCATTACAGCATGAGTCATCCACAGCAGAAGGCTATCACCAGCGCAATACTGTCCGACTTGATTATTGATTGCAACCTTCCCCTGTCCATTGTGGAACACAAGAGTTTTCGGCACTTTTTGACAGTAAGTACAGCCCAGTGTGTCGCAGAACGACGACATCAAAAACAGGGAGCCTCGCTGGGGAGAGACGTTCAAGATTAAAAGCTCAATTGAGCAACACTGAGCATGTTTCAGTCACTGTGGACATTTGGTCTGACCGAAAGATGAGGGGATTCCTTGGTGTCACTGTCCACTGGATATAGAAAGAGACAGCTAAAGAGAGGATACAGCTAATTACAAATCTCTTGGCGTGCAATCACTTCAAAGGCTCACACTCAGCTGAACGAATCTGTGGCCAATTTGAGTCAATATGCGATGAATACAACATCAAAGATAAATTGGACTACATTGTTAGTGACAGTGCTGGTAACATGCGAAAGTCATTCACTGTGTGCTTCCCCAGTGAACAAGAGGATGATGACGGAGATCATCTTGATGACCCTGAACTCTGGTGTGACATAACCCTGGAAGAACAGCAAACGGTAGATGCTGCTATGGCAAAGAAAAAGCGCCTGCAGTGTTTTGCGCATACTCTTCAGCTTGTGGTGGGAGATGGTTTGAAAGAAACAAAAGTGGCATATCCTTCTCTTTCCAAGTTATCAAAACTTAGCTCATTGCTGCACACAAGCACAACTTTCAAAGATGTGTTTGATAGTGAATTTGGGGAACAGAAAGGCATCCCTTCCCTGCTGCAGTCAACACAAGATGGAACTCATCTGTAGCGGCCCCTCAACTTGAATAAACAGGCTTGGAGTGTTTCCTTACGGGTGTACTTTATTCAGACGAGTGTGCATTGCACAAACACCGTGAAAACTTAAAAGGAAAATGACAAAGGCAATTTAGCTAGATACAAATAATGCCTTGACAAATGCACTTAAGCAAGCTAGCATCAAATAGATAACGACATTATCATGAAATGAATCACATTACTATTTACATTACATCATTTACACAAACGTAAGAAATGAATACATATGAAATAGACAGTACATTACAATGAAACACATACCTCGCTCCGCATATCGAGGGGTGCTAAAGAGTGGTGATCCAGGGAAGACTGCCGCCATTAACTTAACGTTGGAGAGCTAGCTAGCAACTTCATACGTTATTTTTTAAACTGCTACTGCCAAGCAAATAGAGCACTCATTCAAACGGGTTTGACCAGGAATGCTGCAACGTAATATAACACTTCAAGGAACGCTTTAGAGAACACGTTAATTTAAAGTTATAATACTATTTTGAGATCTCTGACTCTAGACATGCATTGTCTTGTAACGTGCCTTCTTGTGTTATACCTTCAGCGAGCGTGCACGTTCTGGAAGGATTGGTTCACCGTGCAGATAGCATGATGTCAAAATAAAAGTCACATGAGATAAAAAGTAACTCAGAATAAAGGATAAAATATAATAACAGGATAAGCATAATAGACACTGCTAGTGGCCATCTACATCATCACTGAGGCAAGTAAAGGCAGTTCTCCAGTGTGATCATCTAAAGCAGTCTTTCTCAAAGAGTGGTCCGCGGACCACTGGTGGTCCGTGAGCGACCCCTAGTGGTCCGTGAGTATTTTGGTAAAATGTCACATTTGAAATTAATATATTATAAGTTTAAAGTGTTTCTCAAACTGTCTTAAAATGACTAGTATAGAGTGTAGCATATATGTAGCGTAGCTACGAACGTAGGTTACGATCTTACGTCATAAATGATTTGCGTGCTCAATTTGAGCTGTCAACTGACGAGATGGATCGATGGCTAAAGACAGGGTCAGTTAAAAGAAAATTAAATGACAAATCTGACGTGACAGTCAAGGTGCATCTCCTGATGCAGGAGATCCAGCAACTACAAGTGGTTCAGCCGCAGCGACAAGTGATTTTGTGTGCGTTACTGAGTCCCAGGAGAGCGGTTCGCCGTCTAACCACCACCCGGCTGAAAGCTGTGAAACTCGGCTTGATCGCGGAAAGTCCAGCGCTAAAGTGAAGAGAAAATATCACAGCGACTACATAAAATTCGGATTTTTCTGGACTCATACCTGCAAACTCGGAAGGGCTGAAAAAGGGGACAAACTAAACCGTTGTAGGGGGGTCTGGGGGCATCCCCCCCCAGCCAAATGTAGCTATTTTAACATGTAAATTAAGCATTCTGGTGTACTCCCATAAGAAAATAAAGGGAAAAGACAACATTTTCTTATGGTAACAATGGCACATTTATTGACCCGTAAACTGGTCAGTTAAAAACATTTTGAATGGGAAAAGCATTCAGGACAGGTAAACAGTAAATCCCATTGGCCAAATTTGGCAACATATCAACATAATATTATTTTCATTTTTTCATCCTTTTGGCCTGGACAAGCCTTTCAAGGGCCCGTTTTCGCTGCTTGGCAATGTGCCTCTTTCGGGCCCCACTATCGTTCTCCACCACCTCTGCCCTATTACTAGCAGCACTGGTAGATTGGCTGGCAGCCAAACTCAACCCTCCTTTCTCTGATTACAAGCTGATTTTCCTGTCGATGGTGTTGAGATGTTCATTATTACTGTATATACTCAGTTCTATGTAATGCTGTATATATGTTTATGCCACTAGATGGCGATATGGTACAGACTATAAAAGGGTGAACTGAGCTATGCTAGTTCAGTGTGCGTAGTAGCTGGTGAAGCTCTGACCGTGAGTATGATGCGTCAGAGCAGCCTGGAATAAATAAGCCAAAGGCTAAAGATAATTCATTCTCCGTCTCCTTTTCTAAGAATGCAACGTTAGCTGTGCGACAGTGCACTACAGCTCAACAGGTTATGGGCCCAGGAGTCATTCGGAAGAGAAGTTTGGTCAGTTAGAAAGTCGCAACGAACCGCGTGCTAACAGGCAGCTAGCTAAGGAGAAGAGCAAGCTAGCAAGATGGAACAACGAGGGACGAGCAGATTGCCTCGACCGACGTTCGACGGAGATGAGACTAAGTATGAGATATGGGAAACCAAAATGTTGGGATATTTCCATTTAAACGGACTAAAGAACACTGTTCTGAGAGAACCGAGGTTAGAAGCCGAAATAGCAGCAGATACAAAGAAAAATGCTGACGCATATGCAGAGTTAATTTTACTGCTAGATGACAAAAGCCTCTCGTTAGTTATGAGGGATGCGCCCAACAATGGAAGAAGAGCTTTGAAGATATTGAGAGAGTATTATGCAGGGAGGGGAAAGCCCCGTATAATCAACTTGTACACCACGTTGACATCGCTTCAGAAGGCAAACCATGAAAGTATAATGGACTATATCATCAGAGCAGAAACCGCCATTACCGCGCTGCGGAACGCGGGAGAAACGTTAGGAGACGGCCTGCTGGTGGCTATGATCTTAAAAGGACTGCCTGAGAGTTTTAAGCCATTTGCAATACATGTGGCACACACGGACGATAACATCACGTTTGCAGAATTCAAGACTAAGCTAAGAAGTTTTGAAGAAACAGAGAAGATAAATGCAGCTGATTCAAGCGACAGTGTGATGAAGACTCAAGGGAAAAGTGGAAGGCGTCCCGCCAAAACGTTTGGCCATGGCTGGAACAAAGACGACACAGAAATGGTATGCTTCAAGTGTGGCGCAAAAGGGCACAGAGCGAAAGCGTGTAGACAGAGGACATGGTGTAGTCTTTGCAGAAGTGACACACACAAAGATGCCACGTGTAGGCGCAAGGAGAAGAACAGTAAAGACAAACAGGATGGTATGAGTAAAGTCTCAGAAGATGCCGACGAGGACTACGCGTTCGCGGTGAGAGACGGGGGGAGCAGACGGCAGCCGGCGCGCAGCATCCAGGAGAGGGGCCTTATGGTGGACACGGGAGCTACATCTCATGTCATCACTGACATAACCCTCTTCAAGAGTTTCGACAGCGCGTTCAGGCCAGAAACGCACCATGTCGAGCTGGCAGACGGCACCCGGTGCAGCGGGATTGCGCAGCGGAGGGGAAATGCTGAGGTTTCCCTCATCGACAGCAGAGGACAGCGGCACAAGGCGACGCTGAGAGACGCTTTGTATGTACCGTCATATCCACAGAGCATCTTCTCAGTGAAGGCGGCGACTACGAGTGGAGCTACGGTTGTCTTCAAAGAAGATAAAGACGTCCTGATAACCAGAGACGGTACCAGGTTTAACATTCATGTGTATGGAAAGCTGTATTATTTGCACATTGAAACTGAATCTAATGATAAGTGTAATGCATGTCACGACATACAGACATGGCATGAGGTATTAGGTCATTGTAACTATGACGATATTCTTAAGTTGCAGAATGCTGTTGTAGGTATGCAGATCAAGGGCAAAATGGGTAGGCCCGAACAAGAGTGTGAGGTGTGTATTCAAGGAAAGTTTGCCCAAACCAGAAATAGGGATCCTGATGCCAGAGCAAAGGCTCCCTTACAAATGGTTCACACTGATCTTGCAGGTCCTGTAGCAACAGAGTCAAGAGATGGTTTCAAATATGTGCAATCATTTACTGATGATTACTCAAGCGCAGTGTTTGTTTATTTTCTAAAGAAGAAAAGTGACGCAGTGCAGGCTACGGAAAAGTTCCTAGCAGACATATCCCCTTATGGGAAGGTGAGGTGCATCAGATCCGACAACGGAACAGAGTTCACGTGCAGTGATTTCCAAGCAGTGTTAAGGAAAAATCAGATCAGACATGAAACGTCAGCTCCATACTCCCCACACCAAAATGGAACAGCAGAGAGAGGGTGGCGTACTCTTTTTGAGATGGGCAGGTGTATGTTGGTTGAAAGTGCGCTGCCAAAGCAGCTATGGCCCTATGCCGTACAAACAGCAGCAATGGTACGGAACAGATGTTTTAGCAGGCGTACAGGGCAGACTCCTTATGAGCTGCTAACAGACAAAAAGCCAAATATATCCAAAATGCAAAAGTTTGGATCTGTATGTTACACGTACAAACAGAACAAGGGGAAGCTCGATTCCAGATGTGATCAGGGGCATTTTGTAGGTCACGACAAGAACAGCCCAGCGTATTTGGTGTATCATCCAGATACAAACAAAGTACAAAAACACAGACTAGTGAAGTTTGTGAGCAAGTCAGCTGTGGAGAAACAAACACAGACAGATGAGCCAGATCCAAATGATGGCTATGACAGTGTGAGACCCAGGACTAGTGAAACCACGCAGGGGGTCGGTAGGAGTACAGAAAATGCTCCAGAGCCAAGTGTACGGAGTAAAAGTGCTCATAGTGATAGTCCAGGTACAGAAGTGAGGTCTACTGACCATGATCAAACACAACAGAGTGGTGAACCAGAGAGTAGAAGGTATCCGATCAGAGAGAGAAAGATGCCAAGTCACTTGGATGACTTCATTACTGAAAACCGTGTAAGTGATGCGGTAAATATCACAGTAGACTACTGCTGTAGAATGGTGTGTGGCATTCCACAAACATTTGGGGAGGCAATGGGGTCAGCTAACTCCAAAGAATGGGTAAAAGCCATGGATGAGGAAATCCAGTCTTTAAAAGAGAACAAGACCTTTACCCCGACAACACTGCCAATAGGCAAGAAAACAGTGGGGGGTAGATGGGTTTACGCTATCAAGACTGATGTAGATGGAAGAGACAAATACAAAGCACGGTTTGTGGCCAAGGGTTACAGCCAGAGAATGGGCGTAGACTATGGGGAGACGTTTTCACCCACGGCAGACATGACAAGTGTAAGGGTGGTGCTACAGAAAGCTGCACAGGAGAGTTTACTCGCACAAATGGACGTGAAAAACGCGTACTTGCACGCTCCCATAGACTATGAGATCTACATCTATCCACCAGAGGGTTATGAAGAGAAAGAGGGTATAGTTTACAAGCTAGAGAAATCCCTTTACGGTCTTAAACAGTCCGGCCGAAATTGGAACAGGGTTTTGCACAATTGTTTAACTGAGGATGGTTTCACACAAAACCCAGCCGACCACTGTGTTTATGCCAAAGAGTCAAAAGAAGGGAAAGTGATCATAATCACATGGGTTGATGACTTGATCATTGCAGCAAGCAATGAAGAGAGACTGAAAGAGGTGAAAGAGATGCTCGCAGAAAAGTTTAAGATGAAAGATTTAGGCAAACTCAAACATTTTCTGGGTATTGATTTCAGTCAATCAGATGGGTGTGTAAAGATGTCACAGGAAAGGTACACTTACAAAATACTACAGCGTTTTAATATGCAAGACTGTAGGACCAGAGAAACACCCTGTGAGCAGAAGCTCGAGTATACTGAGGATGCAGTAAAGATGGAGGATGTCAGGTTGTACAGGGAGGCTGTAGGCAGTCTTATATACCTGACTACTTGTACCAGACCCGATTTAAGCTTTATAGTGAGCAGGTTATCGCAGTACTTTGCAGAGCCTACAGAGGAGCAGTGGGTCACTGTGAAGCATGTACTAAGGTATCTCAAAGGCACTGCAGAGAAAGGGTTAACCTTTAGGAGAAACGACTGTGAGAAGCTAGGTATACAAGCCTATAGTGATGCTGACTGGGCGGCTGATACCAGTGACAGACGCAGTACCACAGGATACTGTGTGAGCCTTAGTCAGAACAGCTCTCTAGTCTCGTGGAAGACTAGAAAACAGCCTACAGTCGCGCTATCCACCTGCGAGGCAGAATACATGGCGCTTGCTTCAACCATACAGGAGTGTCTATACCTGGAGCAGTTACTGGGGGGTATAGATAATTACAATTACACACAAACTGTAGTACATGAAGACAATCAGGGGACAATCGCTCTCGCCAAAAATCCTGTAAACAGACAAAGGTGTAAACACTTTGACATAAAGTACCACTTTATCAGGTCAACTGTGATTGAGGGACGGGTGATTTTGGTGTATTGTTCAACTGATAACATGGTTGCTGATGTAATGACCAAACCTGTAAATAAGTTGAAACTGAAGAGGTTTGCAAGTGCTCTTTTTGGAGATTGATATGTGTATGACAGAGGTCCACATTCATTCTATTTTTATTTTGCTTGAAGTATAGCAACCTGAGTACAAGTGGGGGTGTTGAGATGTTCATTATTACTGTATGTACTCAGTTCTATGTAATGCTGTATATATGTTTATGCCACTAGATGGCGATATGGTACAGACTATAAAAGGGTGAACTGAGCTATGCTAGTTCAGTGTGCGTAGTAGATGGTGAAGCTCTGACCGTGAGTATGATGCGTCAGAGCAGCCTGGAATAAATAAGCCAAAGGCTAAAGATAATTCATTCTCCGTCTCCTTTTCTAAGAATGCAACGTTAGCTGTGCGACAGTGCACTACAGCTCAACAGTTGGGCTTTGTCCCTAGTTCCAGCTGCACTAACGTTAGAACACAACCTCCTATCTACCTCCCCAAACTTCAAATCATCCCTTCTGAACATGTCCACCCCAGTCTGGTTCCTGGTCTGCAAAGTGTATTTAACAGTCTGCACAGCACTGAGGGTGGAGATCTTCATTGATGTTGATCGTTGATCAATGATGGTCCCCATGACACTGAAGGAAGACTCAACCAGGGCACCATGGAAAATTGAGAGGGCAGCCTTGACTGCCTGACACAGTGCAGGGTTGCAGTGCATTTCTGATAAGAGAAAGTCAACTGTTGCAGCACCAAACGTATTTAAAGTAAGCTTAAGGAAGACTGGCTATAGATTCATTCAATCTGCTGAAGGTCTCTCGCAGAGCCTTTTTTTTCGGTTGTATATATATATATATATATATATATAGCTCATCACAGGTGTCGAATTTTACCACATTTTACCACAATATCCAACAGCTAATCATTGTGCTGCAGTCAAACTTTAAAACTGTCCTCGTCTGTCCTGCAGTCAGATGTGATTACCGGCGTTAAAGCGGCGACCCGCCTCCACTTTTAGTCCCAAGAATTGTTCTAATTCAACCTAAAAAAAAGGCTCTGCAAGAGACCTTCAGAAGTGGAAAAATTGAAGTATTTTTACAAATTCTCAAACAAGATAAATTTCCCGAGTCAACTCGAGTAACGGGAAAGTCATAAAGAGAGAACAGTATGTAGCCCTTCATAAGCTGAACGCATGCAATACCATCCACCAAGGGTTTTTAAAACGTCAAACTTCTTGGGGTCAATAGACCAATAGTTTTTGTTTTAATAATCCAATCATTATCATTATAATAAAACATATAATAATCTACATTTGAATAGAAATTAGAAATCATTTGGGAACCTCCAAAAACAATTGTTACAAACAAAATCAGTTGTGAATACAAGGTAATAATAGAGGAAACATTCTCTTATCCTGCTTACCACATAAGGCCAATGTTACAATAACATTGGTTATTATTATATTGTAATTCTGCTAAAGTAGAGAATGTGTTTTCTCTGATATGGAAAGAAATAAAAAATGAACTGAAAATGTTAAGCTAAAATCCAATACACAATATTTAGTGTGTCTCCCTAATTTATACTGTACAGTATAATACAAAAGATGAACGAATGCAGTGCTTGAACTTGCCACCTGGGATATGACTTTGCAATGCAAGAAACTTCTGTATAGATCAGCAATGAAGTAACCACACTAACAAACTTCCTGCAAAGTTAAGCACCGCCTCTGTGTGTAGAGCAGACTCGGGTCACTTCCACTGAGCTGACGCAGGCACAGACTTTTATCCTATGTGTGACATCACATTTGGATGAAAGCACTTTGTCCAACACATGTTTTCAGTGGATTAAAAACCATTGCATTTTTCACATTTGAACTATTCGGAGTGTACTGTATATTGGTTGGGGGATATTTTTCTCACCTCGGAATCTTTTTTGTTAACTCCAATAGTGTTTACTTGTCTGACAGTTTACTGATTATTTATGTTCAAAATCCAACTGTATAATATTGGTTTATTTTTATTTCTTCTCTTTCTTCTCTATGTTCTATGTATTGTATGCTGCAGCAACACAAACATTTCCTAGTCTGGGATTAACAAAGTAGTTCTTATCTTATTTGATCTTATTTTAAAGAGATCTGCAGTGCGGATCAATTTACATTGTTCTAAGGTGTAAATTAAAGGAGACTGATATCAGGTTTCCCTCACTGCCCACTCTTTGTGAACACAAATGTACACTACTCTTGACCAGAAGGAAAATGATCCAACCACTGTGCCATTTATTCATAGACTGCACAGCTAGAGTTACAGTGGGGCAAGAAGTATAGTGGGACTTCCTGGGTCTGTCTAATGGAGGTCGCACGCCGGGAGAGCTCTGTTGAAATCCTACATCGATACACTCTCCCCTCAAGAATAACTACAACTTCCCTCCCTCCCTCTCTGACTCTACTTTTAGGATCTGGGACTCGAAGGGCGTTAAATCCATTGGTGCTCTGTACGTTGATGGGAAATTTGGATCATTTACACAACTTTCTCAATTATTTAATCTACCAAAATCTAACTTCTTCAGATATCTCCAGATTAGGAATTTTGTTAAAAAAAAGACTTCCTCTTTTCCTGACGGTCCTATGAACAATGCCGTCGATCATATTCTCTCATTATCTCCATGCAACAAAGGGCTAGTTACTATTCTCTATAGTACTATAAGCAATATCACTCCTTTATCTCTGCAGGATGTCCGGAACCTTTGGGAGAACGACTTAGGTGAGGAAATAGCAGATGAACAATGGCAAAAAATGCTGGACTTAATACATACCTCTTCCCCGTGTGCTAGGCACAGGTTAATACAACTTAAAATTGTTCTGAGAGTCCATTATACCAAAGCAAGGCTGGCGAAACTGTTCCCTAATATAGACCCTTCATGTCCTCGCTGTGGCAATCAACCAGCAGATCACATGCACATGTTCTGGTCATGCCCCAACCTCAGCACATTTTGGGGCAACATTTTCAGTGCTTACTCCAAGATGTTTCAAAAGGACATCACTCCCAACCCTATATGTGCCTTATTTGGTTTCACTCCTGTAGCCGGCTCCCTTAAAGGTAGAGCTCAGGCAGTCACAGCTTTTACCTCCCTGATCGCTAGACGACTGATCCTTCTCTCCTGGAAGGACCAAGCACCTCCCAACTTTACAAGATGGATTAGAGACACTATGCACTTCCTTAAACTTGAGAAAATCAGATACACACTGAAAGGCTCTTTGCAGAAGTTTATACAGATTTGGACCCCCTTCTTAGATTATTATGACAGTCTTCAAGTACCACTAAACCAGGACGAGTAGGGTCCCCCCCCTCCCCCCCTTTCTTTCTTTCAATTACTCTTTATTTACTTTTTTATTTAATTTTTTTATTTTTCCATTGTTTTTATTTGATTTCCTTTACATCTTTATAGACTGATATATTTTGTTATCCTGAATTATATCATATGTAATGGCACTTTTTTGCTATATACTTGGTGTGACAAATATATTGAACAATTACTCTTATTAAATCTGAACTTGAGGGGACAGCGGGGATTGCTGTGGAGGGTTGATTGGGTGGGATTGGGAGGGATGGGCAAGGGAAATACTCCAAACTCCACTATGGCCAAGACCAAAGAGCTGTCAAAGGAGACCAGAGACAAAATTGTAGACCTGCACCAGGCTGGGAAAACTGAATCTGCAATAGGTAAGCAGCTTGGTGTGAAGAAATCAACTGTGGGAGCAATTATTAGAAAATGGAAGACATACAAGACCACTGCTAATCTCCCTCGATCTGGGGCTCCACGCAAGATCTCACCCCGTGGGGTCAAAATGGTCACAAGAACGGTGAGCAAAAATCCCAGAACCACACGGGGGGACCTAGTGAATGACCTGCAGAGAGCTGGGACCAAAGTAACAGAGGCTACCATCAGTAACACACTACGCCGCCAGGGACTTAAATCCTGCAGTTCCAGACGTGTCCCCCTGCTTAAGCCAGTACATGTCCAGGCCCGTCTGAAGTTTGCTAGAGGGCATTTGGATGATCCAGAAGAGGATTGGGAGAATGTCATATGGTCAGATGAAACCAAAATAGAACTTTTTGGTAAAAACTCAACTCGTCGTGTTTGGAGGAGAAAGAATGCAGAGTTGCATCCAAAGAACACCATACCTACTGTGAAGCATGGGGGTGGAGACATCATGCTTTGGGGCTGTTTTTCTGCAAAGGGACCAGGACGACTGATCCGTGTAAAGGAAAGAATGAATGGGGCCATGTATCGTGAGATTTTGAGTGAAAACCTCCTTCCATCAGCAAGGGCACTGAAGATGAAGCGTGGCTGGGTCTTTCAGCATGACAATGATCCCAAACACACCGCCAGGGCAACGAAGGAGTGGCTTCGTAAGAAGCATTTCAAGGTCCTGGAGTGGCCTAGCCAGTCTCCAGATCTCAACCCCATAGAACATCTTTGGAGGGAGTTGAAAGTCCGTGTTGCCCAGCGACAGCCCCAAAACATCACTGCTTTAGAGGAGATCTGCATGGAGGAATGGGCCAAAATACCAGCAACAGTGTGTGAAAACCTTGTGAAGACTTACAGAAAACGTTTGACCTCTGTCATTGCCAACAAAGGGTATATAACAAAGTATTGAGATGAACTTTTGTTATTGACCAAATACTTATTTTCCACAATCATTTGAAAATAAATTCTTTAAAAATCAGACAGTGTGATTTTTTTGAGAGCCGACCAGTCATAAGCACTAAGGACAAAGCCAAGCAATTGCAATATTCTTATTGTTGCAGGCATCAGATGAATGAAATATTCAAAATACCAGATTATTATTTGACCCTGATAGTCAAGCAATATGAGGGATCACAACAGTTGTTCTTAGTATGATTTAATATTGTTTGTAATACAATTATCAAATGGACCCTATGGTTTTTGGGGGTTCCCTTTAGTGTGCTGCATGTCAATGGTCTACAAAGTCAATATTCCCAAAGTTCTCTCCCACACACTGCCCCCTGCCTACAACGCCTTTATGGTAGTTCTTTGTTTACTTCCGTAACTTATTGACACATATGGGTTAGTGCTCAAACACATGATAGGCTAGGGGCAGGATATATCTTAGCTGTTGACCAATCACAACAGAGCCGGCCAGCTTACCAATCAGAGCAGACTGGACTCTGGTTTCAGACAGACGGTGAAAAGAGGTGCTGCAGCACCGGCAGTATGAGAACAATAAAAAGGTTTTTGAACATTAAAGCATGTAAACATGTCAACATGTCTTCTCTAATCAACATCAACTGTGGGAACTTCTTTTGTTACTTAGATATTTCCATCTTTGGAAACCTGAAACCATGCTTTATTATTTCTCTACTGGAAGTAGCACCGGATGCAATGTGAAATTAACCACATTTCATCTTCAACCCACTTACATTTCCCTTGAATCTATCGGCCCCAGTTGCAGAGGATGTCCCAACATGAGTTACTCTTTAACATGTTTAAGAAGTGCTCACTTCCTCTTTACCACATCCTACCTGTTCCTCTGTAAGTGGGTCATCAGAGAAGTTTCTCACAGATTCTCACAAACATCACTGATTAACCCTGACTGACACAGCAGAGTCATTACAGTGTCGTTAAACCCTAATCTCTCCTTGCCATTGCATTAAAGATACATGTCTTCAAGAACAAGTGCAAGATAAGCATTACACCTCCAGAGAAGTTGTAAGTCGGTGAAAGAGAAAATGACATAATGAGATTTGAATGCCAAATATAGTCATTTCAAAAGCACATACTGTATTGCCCCATGAGACAACCTCAATGGCTTTAAACAAAACAGTGCCATCAACAAAGAATGTATCTTCCAGTGATAGATACCCTATAGATTTCTTAACAGTCAACACACCCTTTTAGTTTACTCATGCACAACTGTTGCTTTTGACTGTAAGCTAAAGTGTGCTCCTGCTCGCATCTGACCAATCGTAAAGTGCAATTATATTCCAAGTGCAAAATACTTGCATAAATAAGAAATAATATCTCAGCCTACAGAGTGATGCTTGTTTGTGTGTACCTGTACGGGTCATTACAGTTTCGTTTATCATTATGAACCCAGAGAAATTAGATCATTGGTATGCAGGGGAAGAGAGAAGACTTACGGGAAATGGAGAAGTGACGCAACAACAGCTCTGCAACAACTGCCAGGGCCTACTGCCAAGAAAATCATGGGTGTGTACACTTCATAAACTGTATTCACGCAACATTCCTCAGTGTCGCTCGCTTTGAGAAAAAGGCCCTGACTTTATCTCATGGATTAATTATTTTAACTCCCACTTACTGTCCTGCCTCAACAAGAAAAAATACTAAAAAATATTTTGTTGTACTCACATACACACATGGTCTACTGTATTTTTAACAACAAATCATCCATCAAATAAGAAGCCTGCACAGAAATGTAAACTCAAAAGGTACATCATGTACTTTAATGTATCATTCCATTTTCCCCCCTAGTGATTTACAGATGCAGATATTGCATCATATAATGACAAACTATTAAAAAGACAGATTGATACTAAAAGTTCATCATTACATAAATTAACTTCTTTATTATTTCTCCATTATTTTCCATCTTCTTTAAATTCAGTTTCAGGTTTGATGGTTAACTTTTCCCTGCTAGCTTTGAAGCTCGGAAACACTACAAATGGTGGTTTTATGGTGGGAAAGACCTCTTCTGTAATGGAAAGCAGTGCATTGATTTTGCATAAGATTGAAGACGGAGGTAGCAATACAAAATGCTGAGGAAAAAAATCTAATTTTTAAACATGAAATCCCAAAGTTCATCTAACAAATGACATCTGACTGACTCAGTCAGCGGACAAAGAGCAGCGATGCAGAGGAACCATAGACCAAAATAAAGATGGATGACAAGACAGCTTCATGGCTGTATAAAGAAAAACTGGATACAGCTCAGTGGCACATGAAGGCAAAATGATCAGACTCTCGAGAGCAAATGTACCCATATATCTGGGCCCATAGAGCACGCCCAGTGGGATTTGCTTAAATCCTGCCTCCAATTCTCAATTCACGGCCGGTCTCAGCTCAGTCAAATTAATGGAGAGGTAAAATAACTCTGGATTCGACTTTTAGAGCATTTTACAACTTGTAACCCCAATGATTTAAATAAGGCCTGGTGTTGGTCCAGTGTAGTTGATAATAGATAACACAAACACCCACTGATTTATGTCTTTTTCCAAATGTGGGGTAAATCAAATGGGAAATGTCTTTTTGGGCCAAATGATTTCACAGACTAAAACAGAAAATCGTAGCACCACCGTTTGGTCACTAGGTAAATGTGCTTTAACACTTCCAGGGGATTTGGACAGCTCCCCAACCGGTGGAGCAAAATATCTTGATGGACGCTATGTGTCTGGCTGCAGTATAGACCATGAATCCTGACTTTGTTAGCTTATGGGACATGGGCCAAGCTAAATCTCGAATGCATGTGAAATACATTTTCCCCAGATGGTTTCTGTCATTTCAACAAGATTTGTTTACACTGATGTATGATTTGTAAACAGTCCAATCGGGCACGCTGCTTTGATTAAATCTTAATTTGAAGGCTTAAGCCTGATGGAGCGGAGAATTTTAAGATTGAGGCCTGAAGTGATGGCTGCAGGGAGAAAGATTACATCTGAGTTCATGTAGCCGCATCCATTTCATTGCGTGCAGTCAAACTCAATATTTGGAAAGCCCAAACAACGACACACATAGACACTGTGAACATGAACAACAGTTTCCTGCGAGTAAGTTAAACCAACTTCCCCCCTTCATTATTCACAACATTTCTGAAATGAAAACTGTCAAAAACTGTCAAATGAAAGCCTGCACCTGGTATGTCTCTAATACAGAACATCCTTTAGTCACGTTTTATTGTCCTGAAAGTTGAAGCTTGTTAAACTAACTGTTGCTGACTTCCTTTTCTGTAAGGGAAGAGAAATTATTGAAAGTGAAAGTGCAAGAGATTGATGGATGGGATGCAGTGGTACCAATACCACAGTAAAAAAACACAATAACTATAAAAACAATTTTTTTTTTATTATAGTAATCATCTGATTCTTTAGGGAAACTAAATCCAAATGTGTTTATACAAATAATGAACTCTATTTTCCTCTCTTAACATGTTTTTCCTCGCTCTCCTTTACAAGTAAGTGCAACACACTGAATTATAATTAAATATATTGCATTCAAAATAATATGTAAGGGATAGTTTGAACTTAGGGAAACTGCATTTTTCCAAAGGAGTCCATCCATACCCCTCTCCTGTCTGCACTATAAATATGAAGCAGCAGGCAAGTGTCATGGAATGAAGTCAACATGTTAGACAGTGGGATGGATGGTTAAACCTTTTTATATGTTGTTGTGATTTTTGATGGTTGTTGTGCGCTATTTAGCGATGAACTTTTTTTATTTATAAACCTATGCATGCTTTGTTTAACCTCCCTAACGAACTGTCACAACAAAGACACAGACACTGCAAATTGACACACCAGAAACCAGTGAAAATCAGCGATCCCATTCGCCAGTTGGCAAATCCACTCCCCCATAAATACGCCGATTATCTGTTAGACGGGGCGTTTTATTTTCTCCTCACAGTTACTGCCTCAGATCGCCGCAGATCGGACCGGACCGGATCTCTTAACTGCTACTCGCAAAGGACGGACCCCCGCAGAGTTCCTCTTCGCCACTGGACCAGAGTGTCGTTCGACCCTTGCGATCCAACGCTTGCAGACTCCAGATTAAGGGAAGCAGCTATTTCTCCTGCTCTCAAAGCAAAGTTATATTGGTGTACCCTGAGTCTCCCTCTTATTTGTATATCGAGGGCTCTGCGACCAGAAGCTGACGGACGGTGTGGCAGGCCCGCAAAGTGCAAACTCTGGCACTGGATTAACCGGACTTGAACAGTGAAAGACACGTTCTTCCGGCAAAAAGGGAACCAGAGTGGAGTTCGGTATTAACCGGATTGGACATTTTAGTATGGTTGAACCCAGAGGCGGCTGGCCCATAGGGGGCGCTGGGGCTCTGCCCCACCAGCTGTTGAGGGGAAAAAATATTTTTTGCATATTTTTTTTTAAATCAATGTCAGTTTTACTTAATAGTGTGTGTGCCTACATGCAATTTAAATCATTTAAACAACATTTCCACCAACTAACACTCATTAAACAGTGAATTTCCACTGACAGACAGTGTATCATTCTCTCATGGGGCGATCGGCAAAGTGCCCCTGACCGGCAGCTAACCAGCCAATCCGGTTATGGTTGCTAGGGGGAAATTATGAATAATTGGCCTATCAACGTCGCCAAATTTAACGCCGGTGGGGCGCTGGAAATTTAGCCCCAACTGCTACGTAAAATGCGTGAAGGTTTAGGATTGCTGTAGCTACATAAGGAGCCAGCGATAGTTTTTTTTCGTAGTGCGACTCCCAGACTCTGTCCTACGCTACGTGGGGAAAAAATACGCGCGACGACGAAGAGAGATGATGGCGGTGACCACTGGAGTTCAAGAGCAGCTTCCACCAAATTCGGTGAAATCGTTAATAATATACCCCTTTGCGAGACGGACGACGGAGGAAAAACTTCTCGTTAAGGAGCTGGGACCCGACAAGCCTGAAATCAGCATTTCCCAGCAAATCAAGCTGAAAGATAAATCTTACAAACGGAGTTTTTGTCGGAGCTGGTTCAACCGTAAGACGTGGCTGGCAGGTTGTGGAGCAGCCAATGCACTTTTCTGTTTCCCCTGTATCCTCTTCAGAAGTGACAAATGTGATTCGACTTGGACAAAGACTGGACTAACTGACTTAAAACACCTCTCTGAACGGATCAAGAAGCACGATCGATCCAAAGTTCACATGGAAAACTGCGTAAAGCTAGCTGTGTTCGGAAAGATTAGCATAGCAACGCAGCTCGATGATGGGCACCGCATCGCTGTAAGAAGGCACAATGAAGAGGTAGATAAAAACCGCAATATTTTATCTAAGATCATCGATTGTGTAAATTTTTGTGGTACTTTTGAATTAGCAATGCGGGGACATGATGAAAGGGATTCCTCAGACAACGCCGGAATATTCAGAGGTTTAGTCAACCTAATGGCATCCATTGATCGGGACTTGAGGGAGCACCTTGAAAATGCGACCGTATTTAAAGGCACCTCGAAGACCGTTCAGAACGAGCTCCTGGACTGTATGCTGGCAGTTCTAAGAGAAAAGATCGTGGATGAAGTGAAGACAGCTGAGTTTTTAGCTATCCAAGCGGATGAAACTACCGACATTTCCACACACTGTCAGCTAGTCCTGGTCCTAAGATACATCGATGGACGCAACAACATACAGGAGCGCTTCTATGAATTCATCAAGCTACCCAACAGCTGTGCGGATTCAATAGCCGGTGCCTTATTGGAGAGCCTGCACAGCATCCTTCCTGAGGGACAAAAAAATAAGTTGATCGCCCAGGCATATGATGGGGCAGCGGTAATGAGGGGTGCCACTGGAGGAGTGCAGCGAAAGGTACAGGACATCTATGTAAACGCTCACTACATTCACTGTTATGCCCATCAGTTAAACCTGGTAATGCAGCAGGCGACCTCCCACATCCCTCAGATCAGTCACTTTTTCACCGACATGGGGGGATTTGCTTCTTTTTTCTCAAAATCGAGCAAGAGAACGGCAGTGCTAGATGAGCTGGTGGCGCACCGACTTCCAAGTGCATCCTCAACACGTTGGAACTTCAACAGTCGTGCAGTCAACACAGTCTATGAGCACAAGAATGATCTGGTGAAGTGTTTTCAGACCATCCGGAACAGTGACGCATTTGATGGCCAAACGAAGAGAGAGGCTGGAGGCTATGTGAGAATGCTGGAAGATGAAGCTTTCTGTTTTTTCCTAGCCTTGTTCCACAAGACCATGCCACATGTAGACATGCTGTATAATCAGCTCCAGAAGAGAAACATCGATGCTGTCTACATCGCAGGAATCACCCAGGCATTCATGAACCGCATGCAGGTATGTTAAATGCATTATTATGTAGCATAGCCTAATTGTTAATTCTCTGCATATATTATGTGTAGCCTTAAATGCTTATGTCATCTTATTCAAATAATTAATTTATTTGTGAAGTTTAGATGAAATATAATTGCCAGTAATTATAACAACCTTGGGTTTGGTTAATATATCCCTAACCAGTTTTCTTATGCATTGGATCAGGGAGGCTGTTCCTAATCTGGCTGAGGATGAGGAGTACAGGGGACCTGTTCAGGATCCACCCACAAAGAAACGGAGAACATTGGGAGAAGACACACAGCACCATTTGGCACTAGAGGTAAGCACTTGCTTACACACACACACACACACACACACACACACACACACACACACACACACACACAGAGGAACAGACACAGAGAGGAACAGACACAGAGAGGAACAGACACAGAGAGGAACAGACACAGAGGAACAGACACAGAGAGGAACAGACACAGAGAGGAACAGACACAGAGAGGAACAGACACAGAGAGGAACAGACACAGAGAGGAACAGACACAGAGAGGAACAGACACAGAGAGGAACTGACACACTCAGAGGAACAGACAGGAACTGACACACTCAGAGGAACAGACAGGAACAAACACAGAGGAACAGACACAGAGAGGAACAGACACAGAGAGGAACAGACACAGAGAGGAACAGACACAGAGAGGAACAGACACACACAGGAACAGACACACAGAGAGGAACAGGCACAGAGAGTGTCTTTTATGTTTATTTTACATTCAATGGGCAATATGTAATAATATTATAGTATGTAATTGTAATATAGTTGTGGAGAATGCTTTGTTGTTTCTCTCAGGCTGTGACATGCAATGACAACTGTATGGCACTGATGCTGTTTTCTCCAAGTAAATGCATTTTTCCTTGAGAGAGGGTATTAAAATAATCTGTTTATGTAAAAAAATTTGAAAATAACTTGGTTCTAAATTCTTTGTATATGTTACATTTTAATAGGAAAGTTCTGTTTCATTCTCTCTTCTCAACCCACACTCACTCATTCACTCACTCACTGTTGATTTGTATAGATTCAGCTGAAATCATACCCTTGTTGTTAATTTATCCCTTGATTGTATTGTATAGTATTTGATAGCATAAAGTCTAATATAGCTGTAAATTGTTACTTTTTCTGTGAAGCTGGAAACTGTGAAATTAAATTATTATTGTGGAACTGTAGTCATTTTCCGACTGTTCATTTGAATGCTTATGCTAGATTAGGCAGGGAAATCTGTTGGCACACTAGCCCCACCAAGATTTTTTTTCACCAGCCGCCACTGGTTGAACCCCTTGTCTGAACTGCATTTTGTATTTGAGTAGTTTAGATAAATTGAACATCATTCTAACCATATGTTATTTAAATATCTATACATGGAATGTTTTAAAGTAACTTCGAATTATAAATAAATCATTTTATACACATATTGGTGTCCTTCTCACTGTGTTGGTGTGGCCAGGAATCCGAATCTTTTAATATAAATTTGATGTTAATAGGCCTTAGTAGGCCATTACACAAGCTCAGCTCAAAGCCTGGAAACAGCAGAGAAAACCAGGCCTGGCTCTGTCCTTAGGTAAGCAATTACCAGCACATCTAGAGCTCACTATTTACCACTATTTAAATATAACCTAAACCATAGTAATTACATTAGCAAAAGTAAAAGTCTGTATAATTTAAATGTGTATATATTTGAATGTTTTTACTGATGCATTAGCAGCTTTTTAATCGTGTAGGTGGGGGAGGTTGTAACTAATCTATATTTTACATGTGCTGTATAGCAATGCATTTTATCATCTACACCTAGTATATGTTTTAAGAAGTCTTATCTTGAAAGTCATCAGTAACTGTAGCAAGTTGAGTTATAGGTACAACATTTCCCCATGAAATACAGATACTTAGGACAACTGACTGACAGACAGAAAATACAGGCCTTAAACTTTCTGTCACCTCATCCACTGTCTGAACTCCAGCCAGATTTAAGGACAGGGACCATGAGCAGGTCAGGATAATGTGTCACCAACTTTGGCTTTCAAGCCCTGTTAAGCTGTCAAAGCAGAAAGGGAGGGTTGAAAGTCTAATCTTAGCGATTGAACCTCTGGTATAAAATGCTGCCGGTTGCAGAAAATCAGTGTGGACATGCTGCTTGAGCACTGAGCCTCAAAAAACATTTGTCCTTTCTCCCTACTGTTCCCCATCATCTTCATCAGCCATGGGTGTTGCCTACAGCATGGGAGAGTAAGTGAATCGAATCATCGAGAGCGGTGAACATTGTTATGCCAGCTCCTGAATATGGTGGCGTAATCTGGAGTTCAATCAGACAGTACTTTGGTTCACTTGCTCCAACAAATTCAAGCAAGAAAAATGTAGGTTTAGGACTTCAAAGACCAAATAATAAAAGGAAAGTTTTCGATCCAATGTTCGAATTGTATGAAGTCACCGTGAACAATGTTCTTGGTTTTTGGGCAATTGCTACAAATGTGCAAAGTAAGCAAGAGTTTTTTTTTCATTCCAAGAAAGGAAAAGCTTTACTGAAATAAGTAATGTAACTGCTATTAGCAATGGGATGGTTTTCAGCCTGGATTTGCTCTGAAATTGCTCTTTTGTGGAGGAGACAATAGAATTTAACCAAAATGTTCCCAAAACAGGGGCTCCTCATTTCCATTCATGTATTCAGCTTTTCTCTGCCCGGCATGATTAATGCCTGAGAACATTGGAAGCTTGCCTCACTTTCCGGCGATTCATGTCCAGGCATGACTCAGAAGATAATAGAGGTTTAAGAGTGCCTTTCGTTTCACATTCAATTTGATTTCTTTCTCGTGGTAAATACGTAGGTTGGGCCAACTGTCATTATTGCTCTAACGTTAAAGCAGAAACATACTGTTTGATGCTCTGAATGGGTTAGAGATGTATTGACCGTACAGCAGATAAGATGATGTGACACACAGTTATCTGTTTCAGTTTATTTATCAGAAAATAAATAAACTGAAACAGTAAGTCATTATAACCTCCGATATTTCATGATAACAGCCCTTTGCTTTTCAAGGTGAATACTAATGCTTTTAGCCAAAGCAGGCTGCATAATACACTGTAATCTGCTAAGAAAATATTCAAATAGACTTTTCTTCTTTTGCTTCTACAGGGTGGACCATCTCTACACTTTCTTTGTGCAGTGGTCCCCACAAATCTATACTAATGACCGCAAGAAGCACCGCAAACCCCACTTCCTCATCAGAGAGAAACACCAGAACAGCTTTTGATAATGGAGAAGAAGAATGCTGCTGTGATCAACAAGCTCCTCAGTAACCCTGTCGACCCGACTGCTCACACCTGGGGGGTAAGGATTGCATAAATTCACATGTGCTGTTAATGGGTCACAAAAGCCCACTGTGGCTCTCTGACGGCAGAGAAAAAACTCCACAATTTTATAACATCCCCTTGTAGTATCTCGGACTTGCAGTAACTGAGTCACTGAAGTGCTTGGCGGGTATCCCAGACGTTGTGGGAAAACCCAGTTTCTCTATATATGGACATCCTATCTCTAGCACCCTCCCATTATCCCAGAAACCCTGCGTAACATTCCTGTTCTAAAGAAAGGAAACTGTTACGAGCCAACCAATGAGAAGCCCCACCACCAGAGTGTCCAACCAATAGGGTTTCCGACACATAGAGGAGGGAAGTGGACCGGAGGAAACATAAGGGATGAACACTGGCAGATTTTGGTGAGCAGACATGTGGATTTGCAGAGCACAGAGCTTGAAAGAGAAACACGAAACTATGAAGCTGCTGCCAGATAATATCAAGGTGCTTTATTTTGCCAGTGGCTGTGTGGACCCATATGTTGAGGTATGTAATCTTGTTAGATGTACTACATGTATGATGTAAAATGATCTTCACTTTGAGAGTAAAATACATTTTTCCAGTTCCTGATATCATTGCATAATTGATACTACATGGATTATTCTATGACTCCTGAAGCTTTGTTTAGGCACCTCTATCGGTGCAATGACATGTTAACCCTTCAGCTTTTCAAGTCTGTAAATTAATCACTCAACCACAAGTTTCTGTATGTGGTGTGGAGATAGTTTTGATTAAGTTTCATCTTGTATCGTCCTCCAGATTATCACAGTAAAGGACCCCAAGCAGCACCTGAGTCTTTGCAGCTCAGGGTACTTGGAGGAGCCCGATTACCAGGAGGAAGTCGAAGATGCTCTTCCTGTCCTGAGCGACGACAGCCAGCTGTTTGAAGACCACCACCTGGAGAGAGTATGTTATATCCAACATAATTTTGAAATGATATAAGTATACAATTGAGTAACGATTCCCGCCAATTACTTTAGGGGATTCTTATACCCTAGAGTCTGACACCTTTTAACTAGCATCTCCTTTTTCCTACAGCTTACTGCTCAGATGCCAGTGAGGACCCAGGGATATCCCTTGCAGCTGGTCTACAGCACGGCCATCCACGGGAGCAGCCTAAAGACTCTGTACAGGAATATGGCGGGTCTGGAAAGCCCTGTGCTTCTGGTCATCAAAGACACACACCAAAAGGTTTGCTCCTTAATCTTTACTCGACTAGGCTGTTCTTCAAATAAATATAGTCAAACTGATTAGTAAATCTGTGAGTACTTCTTAATGACTCGATGTCTTGGTCCTTGCAGGTGTTTGGGGCTTTTTCTTCCGATCCGTTTAAAGTCAGTAAATACTGCTACGGCACGGGAGAAACCTTCCTGTTCAGCTTCAATCCTGACTTCCAGGTAAGAGTGGAGTTCCACTTAGTGTGGTTAAAAAACTCTTATCTATCAGCAAGCTGATGATATTAAAAGGAAAACGATTGTGGTGCAAGAATAAAAAATGTTGAAACAATTGCAGAAGATTGAATGTGTAATGTGCTTTATTTTCCCAGGCATACAAATGGAGCGGGGAGAACTCCTACTTTGTGGGTGGCAACTTGGAATCTCTGCAGATTGGCGGAGGAGGGTAAAGATATGCGGTTATTGACCATATAATATTAACTTTTAACTGCTACCTATGGTATATCTGAGACTGCAGCATCTAAGAGCATACAACAGGATCTACTTTAAAAGGTTTTGACATTAAAGCTGTATTTCCTGTTCTGTAGGGGTGGATTTGGCCTGTGGCTGGATGCTGACTTGTACCATGGCTCAAGCTTCTCCTGTCCCACCTTCAACAACGCGTCTCTCTCCACTCAGGAAGACTTTATCGTACAAGACCTCGAAATCTGGACTGTGCAGAGATGAGGGTAGAACATTTTAGAAGATGAGCTTAAAACAAAAGCAGAAACCACTGTCCTGTTTGGAGTTAGAAAATGTCAAGACTTCAAGGAACATGTGTGGTTTAAGCCACTGCTGTACAAAACCTGCAAGAGCAGCTGCTATCATCGGGGTAGCCGGCTCAGATCAGCTCACATACAATAGAAGCCGGTTGTAGCGCTTCTCGGGCTGGACTTTCTATTTCTGCTGGCTTGACCTGTCCTGCAATAATTCAGGGTGCTGCTGCTCAGAAAAGTCAGCGCTGTAAGCCCTACATGCCCTCCTTTTGCTTTGGGAGCATTATAATGCAAAGATCACAGTAACACTGTTGAACAAAAAGTGTGTAACTACTGCAAGCACATTCAGAATTTAAGGAAAACAATTCCTATTTTCTTTCAAACATGTGTGTTTCAGAAATTTCAAAAAGTGTGTTTCAGTATTTATCTATGTGTGAAAGTTGGTGTAAGAATAAGTGTAAATATTCTATTACTATGAGACACATACTTGAAGACCGTTAGAGACAAAAAACTTAACTAAAGGTCACATTTTCACATTGTGGTAGAACACTTTAAAAAATGCACTGTGGACTATGTTTCTAATAGTTTTTTTCTATCTTAAAGGTCTCAATTTAATGTTGGCCTTTTTGAAAACGATACTCCAACCACTCATGTTGACAAAAGCTAATGATAAGAGTTGCAATACAAACTTCTTTACTGTAATGTCTGTGAGGTGTTTGGTTAGTAAAGGAAGGGACCTCAACTGTTAACTGTCACTTCTGTTTTTGGAAACTGTCACCTGTCTGCCTATTTGCATAAATAGACAATTTTATGGAACCATTTCAAGTCTTTCACATACTTTAATATGAATGTTATTTAAGTAAAATCTATATTCTGGATGGTCCTGTTTGTTTATTTATTTGTTTCAAAATTGTTTGTGTGTAGACCAGGCGCTGCTGGTACTGTTTGTTTCATTTTGTGGAACCACATAACAATGTTGTCTATCCTTGCAACAAACAATGTTTTCATAGCTTTCATCGTTTATTATGAATAAATATTTAAAACATCACCTTTTCCACTTAGGAAGCTGTTTTTATGGTACAACAAACACAGGATTAGACTACATTCGAATTGTCACAGTTTTGTGACTCTTATCATATACTGATGCTTCTGTATTTGTTATGCTCTGCATGTACAAATGCATATATTGCAATAAAGAGAACAACCACAGATGCCTTTTCCTGGTAAATAACACAAATGTGAAAAAAATGTAAAAAAAAGGGATGTAGTAGAAATAAATGGAAAAGTGTGAACTTGCAGACACAAGTTTTGCTTTAAATGTTCATGCAGGTAAAAGCCTGACATCCTGTTTACAGGACACCATGAATGGAAATGATCCCGTTCAATGACCTGCACCCAATCTCTGCATCCACAGAGAACAACCTAAATTCTGATATTAATACACAACAATTCAGAAGAAACTATAAGGTGGTTCTCTGCCTTAAATATCACGGTTGGGGCCTTAGTATGCAGCACTGAAAGCTTCACAAACTGCTCATTACGAAAACAACCATCAGCTGTTCCTGAGGGACAGAAAACGCGTGTATTTTGTCAATAAGCAAAATGCTAATGCTAAGGCCAACCAAAACAACCATTATTCCAACAAAACGGGCGACAAGTTAGAAATAACTGCAAAATAAGTTACCATATGTTACTGTATATGGGTCAATTCAGAATTGTGGGTACATTTTGAGTTTAGACAAGAGTGAAAAAAAAAAGTTTTTTTCTGTATTTTTTTCTTTCATTTCTCAGAGAGAATACTTTATATTTTACTCTTCCAGTATTTGCCACGCTTAATCATGTAAGAATTTTAATATTTTAACAGATAATCGGTGAACTAAGAGTAAAATCTGTCAACTCTGTTATGGACAAAGTGGGTTGAATATTTATTGTACTAAAATGCAATACATGTTTAAATGATGTCTTCCCTGAGAGAACATTTGTCCCTATATCAATTAATTAAAACTTAAGCTTTCTAGGATTAATATTATTTTTTCAGGAGTTAAAACACTGAGACGTTTCATTGAAAAGTTGCCAAGGGCCCTTTCATTTTCTCATGATTATAGATTAAAAAATTAATCAAATGCTTAGAAATGTCCTGTAATGAGTAAGTTAGTCATGACACATCTTCTGTTTTTTTGTTGACAATAAAATGCATTTAATTGTCTTTTTTTTTTTAACAAAACATAGGACAAACAGAGTTGACGTGACTCGAACAGAGTTGACATAACAGAGTTGACACACCATGAACTAAAGTCCAAACCAGTAACATTGCAATTTTAAAAACTTGTCTTTAAAAAATGTGAACACATTTTACATGACTGGTAGCAACATCTATAAAGTTGTACATTTTAAGTTGTAAATTTGTTTACATTGTCAATATCACAAAATCACAATGTAACGAACCCCCTCCACCCCCAACCCACTTGTAGGCCACCATCCTGTTCATCTATAAACTCATTGATTTGATCAATAACAATGCAACAAAATAATAGTCCCTGCATAAAAAAATATTCAGCAATTTCAGACCATATTTCTTTGTCTATTTCAACATGGCGCGTTGGCACTTTGGTAGGTTGTGGGATGATTCTGAGGGAAATTGTAAAAACTTGTCTTTCAAAAATGTGAACACATCGTACATTAACTGGTAGACTGCATCAGAACATCTATAAAGTTGAAAATGTTAAGTTGTTAATTTGTTTACATGTTGTCAATATCACAAAATCACAATATAACACCCCCCTCCACCCCACCATCCTGTTCATCTATAAAATCATTGATTTGATAATTGATTTGATCAATAAGAATGCAACAAAATAACAAATGCACCCTGCCCCCAGTCCCTGCAGTAAGAATTATTCAGCAATTTCAGACCATATTTCTTTGTCTATTTCAACATGGCGCGCTGTCACTTGGGTAGGTTGTGGGATGATTCTGAGGACATCATCAAAGGGATACCATAAAGTGTCCTCACGAATTGGCCTGTAGAACCTATTTTTCCCAGCCTTGTGCATGCATGTGACTTTTGCATGCGTCTCATTGACCTCAAGAATGGCTCCAGGATAAACGTCATCGTCATATTTAATGACGCACCATTGTCCAATCATCATGTCTTTGCTCCCCCACTTGATTTCTGCTGTTTGCTGTTCAGTGCAATCAGAGGAGACTGGCATGGGTTGTTCTTCAGTGCTATCAGGGAGGACAGGTAGACAGGAGACAATCTATAGTAGCCTTCTCTACTGTAATATTAAACTCATCAACCTGCTCTCACTTAACCATTCTAACCTGGATGGCCCTGGGTCAGGGTCTGGCTGAGGGTCTGGCTCAGGGTCTAGCTCAGGACTCTGCGGTGGTGTTTCAAATCTCTGGTGTTGCTTCAAATAACTCCTTGTTCTGCATCTTTGCTGAGCCTTTCTCCAATATTTCCTCTTCTGCCTCTTCCCCCTTTCAGTCAGAGTAGCCACTTGGCCAGTTGACCCTGCATCCCTTCTCTTCATCCATCTCTCCCTGTCTTTTTTCAAATACGCTGCCCTCCTTTCAGGGTCAGCCTCTCGCCGTGCCCTGTACTGCCGTTGCCTTTCTGCTGCCGACACCATCTTCAATTACATTTTAATGACCTGGAAAGCGACATCACACATCTCACCTTTACAGAAAAATAACTCTCAACTATATATTAACTACAGCAAAATGGTCAAAAGTGACTGAAAACGTGACTGTTAGTCGCTGTCAACTCTGTTATCATGAAAATGTAACAGAGTTGACGATAACAGAGTTGACATTTTCCACCATTTTGTGTCTAACTCCATGTGCTATCTTAGAACCAGACAACACATGCCATGACTAAAACCACAACTTTATGAATTTCCATCATATATATATTTTTTAAGAAATGATGGAGAGATTCACTAAAACATCATACAAACAGAGTTGACGCTTAATAAATATACTCTTGGTTTGTTCTCAACATTTTGCACAAATTATTAAGAGAGAAAGATAAACATACCATTGTTCCCTCCAAGGAAGAGAGGAAAAGGAAGTGGCATCACTTGGTGCAGGTCACATGGTTTTATTTGAATGCTATAGGGTTTTTTTATGTAGTTTTATGCCAGACATAACAGAGTTGACAGAGCTCTGGGACAGGTACATTTTTTATTTTTTAAATATCAAGATCAGCTGTGTTAGAGGAAAATAACATTCTGTGCAACTGATTATATACATATTTATAGATTTATCATAAAAAATCTGCAAATTTTGGTGAATTATGTAATATTTATTCAAGTTGAAAATGTGAATTTCTGTCCTGGGACAGGCAATTTTGATGGTTTTGGAGGGTGTGGGAATCATTTGATGAATATTTAACAAATAAATTGTGCATAAAATGTACTCCAAACATTGTTTTTTTTTTACATACAGTCTATTTAGTGATAATATTGAAAGCAGGGTCTGAAAATATTTTTTTAGGAGAAAATAATTAACATTGTTTTTGCTGGGACACCAAATGTAACCGCAATTCTGAAATGACCCATATATTGAACCACGTCGCTCTCTGGTGGCAGCGTTCATCCCTACATAGTTACAATTTGGGATCGACACTCGTTTAGTTTCCCCTTCTGAGGTCGATGAGCTCTTGAATAGACTGTGCAGGACTTCCTCTCGACAGTTCACAACAATGGCAGAAATCGAGGCAGCACAAGCAGCTCAGGTTGACGTTGCCAAAACTAGCAACGGGCCAGCTGAAGGATATGAGAAGAAATGTATTTTCTGCAAGATTGTAAACAAGGAAATGGATACGGAGCTTCTTCATTGTGTGAGAATATCGCAATGATTAGATAATATTGAGTGTGGAGCTAGCTAGCTTTAGCTAATTGCCTTTGCAAACACTTTTGTCAATAAGCAGCCCTGTGAAAAATAGTGGCTTTATGAATATATAGCTAGAGCTTATGTTTGATTTTCTATGAGACCATGTTAGTTAAGGGTTAGGGTTACATTGTAATTAATACTATTGATTAAAGATGTCAGCTGGTGTTCCCCCTAATGTTATTGTTAAGTATGTACTGTCCACTCATTGAAAGTGGAACTTTCAATTTTAAAGTCACAACTGTAGGGGATATAAAGCTTAAACGAGAGCCTGTAATCAGTTTATCACATTTACTCACAACAAGGTCCCTGACATGTAGTCAAAAAGAAGGTTGGTTCTTCAGTAAACACTTTAGTTTCACCCTATTAAGCTCCTTCTGTTCCTGAAGCTGATTCATTAATCCGTATTTGATGACTTGATTCTGTCTCTCTGTTCCAGGATGGAGAAATCTCCTGTTTCAGAGACATCAAACCTGGAGCTCCCCACCATTACCTGATCGTACCAACCAAACACGTAGGAAACTGTAAATCACTCAGCAAAGAACAAGTGCCTTTGGGTAAGGTTTACCTACACTGCTACTACTACTTATGACTCACTGTGTTTAGGTTGCTCTTGAAACTATTTAAAGACTGCTGCAAAAATATGTTTTGCCTTGCAGTATTTTTAATGGGAAAATGTATTTTGTTCAAGAAGTAACACAAGCTTTGCTCGTCAATCCCAGTGAAGCGCATGGTCGAGACAGGGAAGGAGATCCTCCAGAAAAACAACATAACAGACCTCAGTGATGTCAGGTAAACTAGATTCAGTGGTACTTAGTTGCTACAATGGGATTTCTACAAAAAAAAAACCTCCCTAAAAAATAAAAGTGATGCAGCTTTTGTCACTTGATCATCAGGTCATGTTCCAGATCAGTTTGTCTGTTATCAAATAGTCACTGACGCATTATTTATAGGTACATTTTTCTCTTCATGACCAACCACCACAATAATCATCATCAATGTGACTGTCAAATGAACAAGCAAACAATCAGCAATTACTGATAAACATTGTATTATCAGTACATCTAACAGGATCACAATGGAAATGGATAATCTTCTTAAATGAATAAATAAAATATCTTAAATGGGCACTTTAACTTGGTACACTTTGAAAAGTTGTCATTGAGCTAGTAAGCTTGTGTGCAATACAGCTCTTTCCTTTGTCTGCAGGTTTGGTTTCCACTGGCCCCCGTTCTGTTCAGTCACACACCTACACCTTCATGTCCTGGCTCCTGCCAGTCAGATGGGCTTCATGTCCCGCCTCTTCTACAGACTCAACTCCTATTGGTTTATCACAGTAAGTCCCACCTTCAAAAATCAGAGTCTGCAAATATTGGAATCGGCAGTTCAGACATTTATTAAATCAGAAATTGTAATATTTTGCAGGCAGACCAGCTGATTGAGCTTCTCAACTCCAAAGGAGACACAAACTGACCACTACTCTTCGATACGTTACTTACAGTTCTTGACTTTGAACATCCGCCTTCTTGCAGATGCCATGTTTGATGATACAAGTTAACATTAATTAGCTGCCTTTTTGTAATGACAGTGTTTTAAACTGGTGTGATATTAGTATTGGAAGCCAAATGAAAACTTGGATGAAGCCAAACCTTGCTTCTTGCCACTTGAGATATGTTAGATTATTTTTGTCAAATGTTTCTACAGAAGAAGATTAAACATTAAATCTTCCTCAATATTGGACGTAATAAAAATGCATTTATTTTATGGACCATGTAGTAAACGGTGTGATTCACCTGTTTCAACTATTGACACCAAAGAAGGTGTTCTTTTTTTGTTGTTTTTACTGAATGCGAATGTGTGTTAAGTACAACAATTTAAAGCCCTTATAAATAACAAGCTGTTTGATATCTTGATGTGCCTACTGATTTGAAAATCATATGTTATGCATGTATAACTGAGAAAAAGCATAAGTAAGGAAAATTAATTTGTGTTATCATATATGGATATAACATTTCGGACAGTTTTGTGTTCCTCAGTTATGTTAAGTAATTTCTTTGCTGATGGACATGCGCTGGGGTAGCTGATGTGGGCTAAACTACAAAGTAACATTTTGATTAACTATGTACTGTACAAATGTCCTTTACAGCAGAAGCTGCTAAGTACTAATGAGCTCGACAAACACTAGTATGTAATGTTGCATTTGTTTGATCTAATGTAATATCTGAGGATTGTTGAAGTGAAGTGAGTTAAACTAAGGTGTTGGTGAATGAAGTGGATATTTATGCTATGATGACACTGATGTATATTAGGGAATGTAAAAAATAAAGAAAAAGATCTGTATGTACTGTACGAAATTGTATGCACTTTAAGAATTAATTCAACTTAGAATAAATAATAAATTGCTACCTCTCAGTGTGTTTCTAATGCAGTGAGTCCTAGGTATCCTTTTACTCCTCTCTCCAGTCATTACTTTAACTACAGCACCAGTGTTTACAGTTCACCAAGCACCCACATTAACAGCATAACAGACAGGGCACTATTCTGTTAATTTCTTTATCATAATAACCAAAGCAGATACTGCATATTGATCAATCTACTACTGCCTTATCTTAAAAAATGTCCATAACTTTTAAAAGCAGCATTTAATATGGCATTTGTCAGTCAGTGCATAGTTTATTGTTTATTTAATTTAAGCAGCATTTGTAGTTTTTGGCACAGCTATCTGGTGCAGGTGTGCAAAGTTTCAAACTGTAAAGGGTTAAATAACAAAGCAGACTTGTAATAAATTCATGCTCTCAAGCATGCTGGGATCAAGTTCATCCTATAGCACCATATTGTCTGTCACAGGAAGCCTCATGTTCTCTTTGGCTTTAGTTCAGGCTCATCAACCATGTTAGAAAACCTAGTGAGGGGAATATAGTGAAAGGTATTTGTTCGGCAAAGATTTGATAAGCAACACAGGGAAAAGGTATGATGTGGAAAAGCCTAAGTATATGAAAATTATAAACAATTTGAAGCACTCTATAATATATACAGTGGGGCAAAAAAGTATTTAGTCAGCCACCAATTGTGCAAGTTCTCCCATTTAAAAAGATGAGAGCGGCCTGTAATTTTTATCATAGGTATACCTCAACTATGAGAGACAAAATGAGAAAAATAAATCCAGAAAATCACATTGTCTGATTTTTAAAGAATACATTTTCAAATTATTGTGGAAAATAAGTATTTGGTCAATAACAAAAGTTCATCTCAATACTTTGTTATATACCCTTTGTTGGCAATGACAGAGGTCAAACGTTTTCTGTAAGTCTTCACAAGGTTTTCACACACTGTTGCTGGTATTTTGGCCCATTCCTCCATGCAGATCTCCTCTAAAGCAGTGATGTTTTGGGGCTGTCGCTGGGCAACACGGACTTTCAACTCCCTCCAAAGATGTTCTATGGGGTTGAGATCTGGAGACTGGCTAGGCCACTCCAGGACCTTGAAATGCTTCTTACGAAGCCACTCCTTCGTTGCCCTGGCGGTGTGTTTGGGATCATTGTCATGCTGAAAGACCCAGCCACGCTTCATCTTCAGTGCCCTTGCTGATGGAAGGAGGTTTTCACTCAAAATCTCACGATACATGGCCCCATTCATTCTTTCCTTTACAAGGATCAGTCGTCCTGGTCCCTTTGCAGAAAAACAGCCCCAAAGCATGATGTTTCCACCCCCATGCTTCACAGTAGGTATGGTGTTCTTTGGATGCAACTCTGCATTCTTTCTCCTCCAAACACGACGAGTTGAGTTTTTACCAAAAAGTTCTATTTTGGTTTCATCTGACCATATGACATTCTCCCAATCCTCTTCTGGATCATACAAATGCCCTCTAGCAAACTTCAGTCGGGCCTGGACATGTATTGGCTTAAGCAGGGGGACACGTCTGGAACTGCAGGATTTAAGTCCCTGGCGGCGTAGTGTGTTACTGATGGTAGCCTCTGTTACTTTGGTCCCAGCTCTCTGCAGGTCATTCACTAGGTCCCCCCGTGTGGTTCTGGGATTTTTGCTCACCGTTCTTGTGATCATTTTGACCCCACGGGGTGAGATCTTGTGTGGAGCCCCAGATGGAGGGAGATTAGCAGTGGTCTTGTATGTCTTCCATTTTCTAATAATTGCTCCCACAGTTGATTTCTTCACACCAAGCTGCTTACCTATTGCAGATTCAGTTTTCCCAGCCTGGTGCAGGTCTACAATTTTGTCTCTGGTCTCCTTTGACAGCTCTTTGGTCTTGGCCATAGTGGAGTTTGGAGTATGACTGTTTGAGGTTGTGGACAGGTGTCTTTTATACTGATAACGAGTTCAAAAAGGTGCCATTAATACAGGTAACCAGTGGAGGACAGAGGAGCCTCTTAAAGAAGAAGTTACAGGTCTGTGAGAGCCAGAAATCTTGCTTGTTTGTAGGTGACCAAATACTTATTTTACCGAGGAATTTACCAATTAATTCATTAAAAATCAGACAATGTGATTTCCTGGATTTCTTTTTCTCATTCTGTCTCTCATAGTTGAGGTATACCTATGATAAAAATTACAGGCCTCTCTCATCTTTTTAAATGGGAGAACTTGCACAATTGGTGGCTGACTAAATACTTTTTTGCCCCACTGTATAAGTTTGATTAGGCTACAATATCCGTGTGTTTTCAATGTATGACCACTCTGTTTCTCTTTATTTGTGTTTTTTGATTGTTTGTAGCATGAGGAGATAATATGTCTAATATACTAGGTGTTTTTCTTGTGTGAGCAACTCAAATCAAACATTTCTGTCTTATGTGAACTTGAATGAAGGCAAAAATGCTCAAATGTTCTGATCACCTGAACAGAGTAATAACTGCATGGTCATCCTTCCCCTGCCAAAGCATCTCCCCCTCAAAGTTAATCAGCCTCTGCTTCCTTGCTCGTAGAAGAACCCCCACCAGTTTATTAGAGATGTTCACATAATGCTCAAACAATTTCTTAAATTCTACGGTCACCACCCTTCCATCGCCGCCTCCTCCATCCCCATTTTTGACTGCTGGCTCCCCAATGATCCTGATCACCTCACACAGCTCTTCAACTTCTCTGCTTATATGTGTGTGAGCATCCTTCCCCCGCTTCTCCGTCATTGAGCCATGCAGAGGTTTCCCGTAGTCATCCTGGCGTCTCTGAGGGGCCACCACACTGGGCCTGGTGCCGTGACTGAAGGGGTTGTGCTTCTGATACTCCTGGTGCTCATCCGACCACTTTTGCCAGTTCTCCTTTAAGCCTTTGACAGAAACAATGCACATTGCAGCTTCATCGCAAAACTGAGTGGAATCGGGGACATCATCTTCAGTTTCTATGATGGTGGTGCCCTGGCTGGTCGTCCCCATCACTGTCTCTAGGGAATAGAATATTACAAAGCGTTAACTGGTAACTTACAATGTTTTTAAACAATTAATTTTAGCCATTTACTTTTTTCATTCAATTATTATTTAAAAATCAACTACCTTAAATAATAATTTTTAAAAGTATGAATTTAAGCTTTAGATCTGCATATCAATTTATGGTAACTAATGACAGATTTAACCCATAATTACAACGATAAAATTCATTTAAACTAAAGAAAAACGAAATATTATTTTGCAAAACCAAGATAGTTCCTCATCAAAACAAGAACAACACCCTGCTTTATAACATAAACTATGTCCATACAACCTATCAGATATTTGGAGTTAAAGATTATCAAACATGATCCAACTCACGATGTCACTCTCACTGCCTCGATCCTCACTTCATCGGCAATGAGCTTTTATTTGTATCCAATGTGCCAACAACACACATGTATCAATACTGCAGTACTCACCGCTGCGGGAAGCAAGAATGCGGATAGTTTCCTCTCCAAAGGCAAAACCGCTCGGATGAACATCAGTCTCAACCACTGGCGTGTTTGACAAGCTCCAAGCAGCCAATCACTGGTCAGAGAGGGCGGCAACGACAAGGTGTCTAGTGAAGCAGATTTACATTCTAAAGAAAGTTTATGCTGGGATGTTAGAGAGCATACGAGTGGGTTAAAGATGACAAACAAATTATTATAGGCGACGGTTACTCTTTTGGCTAATACACGCCAACCAACACACTTTTTTTCCAGTTACATTTTCGACCAGTCCACCTAATTTAGTTGAAAAAAGTACAGCAACAACAGAAACAAATTGATTATCCTCCTGTAGACAGTATACTAAACGCATATAAAACACACACATTCCAATATATAATATCATACAACGTAGTTAAACTGAGAGAGACAGCAACATGCCTTTCCTATTATGGTAAATTTGTCCTCAAGCGGTACTATTCTTTCGCAGCCCGGTTTCAAGCCGGACGTATTTTGAATCGGCAACAAATATGGCGACCTCCACCCGTCAATCATGCCTCAAGTATTTGTTACATCTTGCCCAAGATAATCTGGACTTCAGGTTGCCGGTAATTTTTATAATTTCTCTCAGTTTCTGTCTGACTATTAAGAATGTTTATATTTCTCTGTTCGTAAAATCTGTCAGACAAGAGCCCCTCCTCACGTGGTTTGCTGCGTTAGCTACATGCTAACCATAGACTGTATGTATAGATGCTAACTGTCAAAACAGTGCAATTACGTTTAGGCTTTGATGGCACACAAGAATAACCCTCTAACACTGAGTTTGTCCACCTGGAACTACATCTGTGCTCCTGTGGTATTTGATTAATTCTACAGGAATCCCCACTGATATTGCTAATGAGGTAATATAAATACTCGTGAAGATTTAATTCAATTTATTATGATATGTGTGCTTGCAGGAGATCAAGGCCTTGCTGGCTCTCAGAGGAAAGCCGTTCCATTCTAGTGGAAACTTCATAGAGAAGGTTTGCAGATCAAAAGCACCTATTACAAATCATTATTTTCCTAAATCTGATACATCTATTGGCTTTGATGATTTATGATTAAGGTTTCTTCTTGTCTCTTCTCTCTAGTGTCCTTTCTGGTGTATGGATGGGTTGTCTGAGGAGGATGTCCGCGGCGTCATGGCCAGATCTGTTTGTGCAAAGTAAGTTTTAGTTATTAAGTTAGTACGTTTTAGCTGTTTGGTCTTGCACCTGTAGCAATGGAACAACCTTAACATGCATCATATATTGCCATCCATCTGAACATGCAACGGTAGTTGAGATGAAGCTGTAATTCATGCATTATCTTTGCTTTCAGGTCCGCCTTTGAACTTTGGGGCCACGGACAAACGCACAGTGAGCTCAAAACATCCCTCTTGAAGTACCCAACAGAGAACATGGTTTGTGATGCTACTGTGAAACATGCTGTTTCAGAAAAAAGGCTGATATTAAAACAAACATATTGTAAGCTCATATGTTTATTTTCCCTATAGTCACCATTCATGCACAAAGACTCAACTTACAGAATCAATGTATACACTTTCAACAAGACTCTGGAGTTTGAAGACAGAATCAAAAGGATTGATGTGAGTATTTAGATGTCTGTGTATCATAGCATCTTTGATGATACGTGTATGTATATGTTTGTGCAGGATGTCATGTTTTATATTCTTTCTCCAGGCCATGGACTATCTTCCATTTGAAGGAGCAGTGAACCTGAAGAGCCCTCAGCACATCTTCTGTTTGTTGGAAGATTATGGCACAGACCCCAATGACATCCCTGAGCATCCTAACTACATCTATTTCGGTCGATGGGTGAGATACATTTGACTGTTGGTTTGCATTCAACCAGTTAGAGGTGATCTGGAACCAACCACTGTTCATCTCTTCTCCCTGCTGCGACAGATAGCGGATGGACAGCGGGAATTGATTCGCTCCCACAGTGTGAAGAACAGACACTTCATAGGGAACACCAGTATGGATGCTGGTCTATCATTCATCATGGCCAACCACGCCAAAGTCAATAAGAATGACCTTGTCTTTGACCCGTTTGTTGGCACAGGTGAGATAACAATAACACTCACTCTCATAGATAAATAGTCACTTATTAAGGGAAATCTTTGCAAATTAAAAATTGTTTTGTCTTTTGATCTGTTAAGGGAGCCTGTTGGTCGCATGTTCTCATTTTAGAGCCTATGTCTGTGGAACAGATATAGATTACAACACTATTCATGGTAGAGGTAAGTCTACTCAGAGCTAACATAGCGTCATATGCAAACTCTTATTTTCTTTTCAGGCATTATCTAACGTAATGTATTAAAGCTTCCAGATATAACCTGTGCAGTTTTTCATACAATAGTTAGGTTTCATCATTAATATCTTTATTGGAGTAATAAACCCCTTTTATAAATTGTTATACACAAACACATTTGTATTGTTGTTTATTTGTTGAATACATATTTTATTTAATCTTTTTTTTTACATTTTAATTTAAATTGTTTATGTTTGTATAAAATACAAATATTATTATTCAGTTCTATTTATAGGCTAAATATTTAAACAAAGTATTCCGATATATTGAAATACTGAAGTATTGTTTTAAGTCATTTCTCTGTTCACAACCAACAGTGGCCGGAACCTGCTGTGAATTTCTGCTGCTATCCAAATTTCTAAAAGTCCCTTCCTCTTTCAGGTCGGTCAAGCCGTAAAAACAAGACGTGGCGAGGACCTGACGAGAACATCAGAGCCAACCTGCGGCAGTATGGAACAGAGGACATGTATATCGATGTCATGGTGTCTGATGCATCCAAGCATGTGTGGAGGGAGGCGGCTCTTTTTGATGCAATCATCACCGATCGTAGGTCTTAAGTATAACAAACTTGTGATAAATCTCTAGCTTTTATTGTCCTTTTAATCACTGAAGCAGAGTTGCAGCAATCATGGACTCTAGCTACATCAGTGCTACATATTAAATTCGGGCTCTCATAATGGGATACACTTTTCTGACCTCAGCTCCGTATGGTATCCGTGAGTCAACAAGGAGAACGGGCTCCCACAAAGACATTACCAAACCCCAAGATGCCATGTAAGTTCACTTAATGCTCAAAACTTATTAAATTTGTTCCTCAGCATGAAGTATCACTTACTCACGCTAGTAAGACTTTATTGTAATCTAGAGCAGGTGTAGCCATGACAGGTATTGTAATATTTTGGTGAACTTAAAAAAATAGAAACATTTTGAAATGTTCTGTATCTTTCGTTAATGTTCTGTTTTTGTGCCCTGGTCCAAACTTGTTTGTGTTTATTTTGTCTTCTTCCTAGCTATGAAGACTCTCACGTCCCTGTCTCACAGGCGTACCACTTGAGTGACATCTTCACAGATCTGTTGAACTTTTCTGCCCACCACCTGGTTTTGGGTGGGAGGCTGGTCTATTGGTTGCCTGTCTACAGACCAGAGTGAGTATGCAGACTTAAAAAGACCCTATTGTGCTTTATTGGGTTTCCCTTTCCTTTAGTGTTTTTGTGCATGTAAATGGGCTGCAAAATGTACAGTCTGCATTTGACCCATCCTAGTGTTAGAAGCACTGGGCTGCCATATGTACTGCGCCCAGGGATGCTGCATCACGAGTGTATGAGAAAAATAAAGAGCTTTTTGAACATTAAAGCATGTAGACATGTCTCAGCAGAGGCACAAAATACAAATATGATCCTTAAAATACGAATGATAGCTGTCAATGTTTGCTGTGATTTGTGGCAAATATATTGTTGTTTGTTCATTCTAATGCTTCAGTGCATGGAAATGTATATTTCAATACTAAATTGGATGTTTATTGTGTCCTTATTGGTTTATATTGGGAACTCCTGCTGGTGACTCTCTGAAAATATTAATTTGCGTCAATAGGGGGCAGGCTCAAACCATAAACCGAAACTGCACAAACCAGGCTTCTAGAAAGGGCAACATACAATATTGAAAATCTACATTTTTGGCCTGAGTAATTCCCACAACATTGAACGAAGACGTATTGTAATGTAAACATGGTTATTTGAATGACAATTAGTTATAGGATAGTGTGAATTAAACACACACACTAACAAATGTCTGTCTATTAATGAGTTGGATAATGAGAAGCTAGTTAATGAGCTGCTTTGTGCTTTCAAAACCTGCTGCTCTGTTTGTAGATTTCAGTCCAGCAGACTGGCACACAAAGACTTGTCCATCCTACTTTTCCACTTTCTACCCTCCAGGATATCCCCTGTAGATGTAGAAATATTCCATTCCCGCTCCTATTTAACCTCGTCCACCTGTGTGGGTGATGGTGTTTATACAGAGAATATAACAGGTGTGTTGAGGTTTCCCAGCTCGTACAGCTGCTTCCCAGTAAACCACAACTGCCGGCTCCTTTGTATGTGGGCTGTACAGGACGGCTGTTCTGAAACAAAGTTGTGCATTGTTAAATGTTCTATGCACTATAGCAGAAAGTGAAGTGCTGACTCCGAGTACAGGTGTTTGACAGTAAAGGTGTAAACCACAACACATAGCGGATGTTTGGGCAAAGATAAAAAAAACACTGCAGGGCTTGAGTTACTTCTGGTCACTGATTATAAGACCAGGAGGACATGCGATAACCATGCTACTCTAGTTTTTTTTATTATGTGCGAAGCAAAGCAAGCCCACTATATGCACTCCCAACTTGAATATCTTGTCCCTTTGTCTCTGTATGTATGCATCCGTACACATGTGTGTGGTCTTGCGTATGACCCCATGCATACATTTGTCTCATCATGTTCACACATTTGTCTTTGCTACTCATCTACCAGTGCCTGTCAGAGCGCTGTGCCAAAATAAATGTCTGGGGTCAGGCAAGTCAGATATGTGAACTATCTGTCTCTCCAGTCTGGCCTTTGTGTTTCTGTGCACAATCACGTGTGTGTGTGAGCCCAGACGTAGCCTGTCTCCTGGGCCTAATCTGGGGCTCTACGGGGGAGATATCGTGTTTCTGTCACCCCCACATTTATGTGTATCTGCGTCCATCGCTGTCGTAGAATCAGTGGGGAGTGTGTGTGTCTGCCTGATTCAAGAGAATGGGGAGGCTGTGTGTGTGCGTGATGACAGATGACACAAAGTCCTGTCAGCAAACAACATCGTCTAGACCAGGTTAGGCCCCTTAAACTCTCTTCTCTTTCTCCCTTTTTAAAAAATAAATGAAAGAAGAAAAAGTATCAAGACAGATGATGCTATATCAGTCATCGCAGCCATAAAATTACCTAATTACAACATAAACAAGTGAACAGAGGAAATAAAGCGCCTGTATTGTCAGGAGTAGGGGGATACGTGTGAAAGGGTATAAATGAGCCATGTTTTTATTTTTAGGTCATCATTATTCATCTTTAGTATAAATATCTGGACATTTTGGAAATTCATCTAATGATACAGGTTATATAGAGGCTGCATGCCACTGCTTTATTATCAGAATAAGCATGTAGTAAAATTGAGAGCATAAATGTGCTCGATTTTGAAATACGATATCCATTTAACATTTATTTTATAAACCTTCTGTGATTTTGTAAATACTGTATACATCCTAAAACTTTTTAAATGTAATAACCTCTAAATTCTTGGTAAAAAAAAAGGCAGTCTTGTGTCAAAAAAGTAAAATAGTGTGACAAATAAAGCCTGTGAGCTGAGTCCTGGACAATAACGGTAATGCTTGAATCCACAGTAGTTGCGACCACAGCTGTGCATGCATCTGCACCTTTACTTTCTTTCGCTGTTCACTGTTAAGTGAGATGAGCAACTTGAACATCTAGACTGGAGAGGTTCAATGATTTATGTCTGGATTGGATTCCTGGATTGTTTCACGGGTCACCAGTTCACTAGCTAATTTTCATCGTATAAATAACACATTTTTACCTAGTTTGTTCCTGCCTGCTCAAGACTGATTGTTCAGTACTGTTCCGACTACAAACGGAAATCAGGATTCCTGCCATGCATATGTTAGACTCCAAGGGTAACTGTGTCCGCAAAGATGTTGGGAATATTTAGTGATCAACACAGCTGATTGAAGCTCCAAAGGAAGATCTGAAGGTGAAAGACAACCTGGCCTCGGCATACATGTTAACACTAGCTCAACAGGTCGGGCTCTTTACTAATGACTCCTGATTGACAGGAGAGAATAATCACCTGACTGCATCGCCGTTTGTCACCCTGGCGACCAAACATCCCGTCGCTGAAGAGGCCCACATGTGGCCATGGCAACAGGGCAGACAAACAGTGACTTGCAAATCTGGCCGTGAGTCGCTCTGCTGCTACTGTGATGGCAGCTAGGAGAAAGTGCTACTGACACAAATATGCTAACACATACATCATCTGCTGTTAATAGGCCCTAACCTGGCCTGGCTAGTGATGACAGAGCCAGCAGTCGACCTGTCAGCCCAGAGTCAATTTTTCCACCTTCATCTTTGCACTAAATGAGCGTTTTGATTGGTGGGAGAAAAACGGAACAATACACGAAGGGAGAAAGGAGAGCCCTTGGCTGGCAAAGACAGTTGGCAAAAGTTAGGTAGTAATTTTGACAGGATTAGTCTGTCTGTATCCAAGCAGCCTGTTTATGGCCTCCAGACAGAAAGGAAGTTCATTGTTTTCCCATTGCATATTCCTCTCATTTAGCTTTTAGATGTAATTATTTTTTTCTGATACTTTCTTTTTGGAAACTTGTGTTTAACTGTGATTGTGCATGTTGTCCCCTGTCCAGGTACTGTGTTGAGATGGTGCCTCTTAACCCGTGTCTCCGGATCATCAGCAACTGTGAGCAGACGCTCTCCAGCCACACCTCACGCCGCCTGATCACCATGGAGAAAATCAAGAACCCTGAGGTGTGTGCATATGCGTTTGAACTGAAACAGTTGCTTATTTTCCAGTAAACTGATAATCCTTGAAAAGATTTGTTTTTGGACTCTTGTTTGGAGTAAACAAGCACTTTGAATAAGTCTGGATGGTTATAATTATAAAATTACTTCTATCCAACATATTTAAATCATCATAATTGAATGAATTAATAAATAATGAAAAATGAAGGTCATCATAAATTTCCACCCAAGTTTTCATGAATGCTATTGTTTGATTGTGTTGGGGTAATTTACATACACTGTGTACATAACATATCTATTTAATACCTGTTTTTCTTCCTACTGGAATTGTCTTTTTTTTTTTTCAGCACAGTGGCACAAAAGTAGCCTTTTTTAGTTACAGTAAAAAAAACAGCTGTAAAATGGACTCTTATCTCATTTTATTCATACTTAAAATTGGAAGCACAGCCTTTAAATGGACTGCACTGTTATAAGTTAAGGTTCTATGTTATGGAAAGTTTGCACAGTACCACCCTGTGTGTTTACTGCGTTTGTATGTGTGAGTATGAACAGCAACACAGATATGATTTGGTTTATGTAAAATGAGAGCATGTGAGGGCCTGCCTGTTAATGGATGTATTTTTTTTCATGTGCACTTTATATAATTGTTTGTATATGCAACCACCAAAGTATGTGTCACCTACATGTATGCAGTACACACATGTGTGTGTTTTTTATCATCTTGATGGAAGTGATGGTGTCTCTCTGTCGGTCTGCGGTAAAATCCTCACCATCTGGTTATGATTGGCTCATTTCTTTTATACTGGAACCCTAAATGGTTTAATCACAAATCGTATGGAAAACAATCCATCTTTGGATCTGACATCCATTCCACTTCAAAACCCCAAATTGCTCCCATAAAGGGCCCTGTATGACACGCACACACAAACACACAGCTGTTTGATCTTATCTGACTGCTGTCTCTCTCAGGTTGCACAGTTTTCCCTTTCAATCCGCACCTCTGCACTCATTCACCAGGGTTCACAGCTTGGTGTGTGTGTGAACACCTAAATGTGTTTGAATGCCTATGATGCATGTGTCCGCACTGTTTCTGTTTTTTTTACAATAATGGGGCGCGCCTAATTGCTGTAAGAAGTTTCCTGTTAAACTACTTCAGAAAAACATCTTAGAAACCTCACATTTCCTTATTTATAGGGTGTGACAAAATGTGTTTGGTGGCCATAAATTACTTGTTTGCCCAATTTAACACTAAATGTGTGTAATCCTACACCTATGGTTTTTGGCAAAGGCTAATTGGTTATTTTCACTGTTTGCAGTCGTTTGTATATGTGTGTCCCTGTGTCTTTTTAATTTGGGGTCACAGTTGAGTGGTCAGTTTTGTTACCCCAAGTTTTCATGCAGAGTGGTCCCGAAAATTGTTTCCAGGTTGCTTGGCAGCATCAGCAAGCAAAAGAGGTGTTGCTGACAAATTACAGGCCCAGCCTCGGAGTCATCACGTCCAACTCAACTCACCTCATTATTCCTCTTCCCAGCATCTCTCTTCCTCCCTTCATCCCTCCGCTGACCAGCGGCTACCTTACAGCCAAGACAAACTGTCTCACTGAAGGGATTCATAACAGTTCATATACAGTACATGGTTCATATTCACCAGCACAGTCCTGTTCCCATATACAGACAGTCGAAATATATGGAAACCTTGTGATGCCAATATGATACTGACCTCTAGTGTGAGTTGCTTTATTAACTGGAAAAGTTCATTTTTAAACATGACCCCAAAAAAACCTTCAACCTTTTTTTTTCTTTCAATATGACGCTTTTTTCTTTCATCACATTATTTAACAAGCTGTCAATTTCAACAGCTAGAAGTGTTGTTTTTATAGTTGAAGATTAAGACTAAATACATGTATTCCACATAATATTATGTGGCTAAATGCTGTGTGAAGTTCTCTGTGTTTCCTTTGTAATATCTATGGCAGTTTGGAACAATGACCTGGATTTGTTTGTCTCTTTACAGGAACTTGACAGCCTGGCTTATCTAGCAGACCCACGCTTCAGCCCTTACCAGGGACACAACGCCTTCAGAGAGAAGTATTTCAGCGGAGTAAACAAGAGGTGTGGCAAGGAGGACAACAAATCTGCTGTCAATGGAGAGTGAATGGACCAATTTCCTCAACGTGAAGTATGAGTGTGTTTTTATAGATTAGAGAAAACAAGCGAACACCAGTGGACTCAAAGATGGGAACAAACTTATTTCTTATAATTTTTTTAATCTTTTTCACTATTTTAATTATGGTAATGTTTTATGCTTGTACTTTTTGCTTTGCAAATAAATTGTTAAAATACCAGCGTCATTGTTAATCTTTAACTAAGTACCATTAACTGGGAAGATGGTGTAAAAAATTAAAGTTACTCCGGTGATTTAGAAGTGCACTTCTTTTACTGCACCTTTAAGTTACTAATATAAGGTTAAACTTCAAAAACAATGGATCCTAAACTTCCCATAATGCAACTTAAGGGCGGCTGTCATTACTCCCTCGGTGCCTGGTAAACACCTGCCTTGCATGGTATGTTTTCTCTCGCTGATTAGATCTCCCCAATTTTATTATTATGGAAATTTAACAAAACATTTATAAATAACCATTATAAATAAAACACACATCCACATACACCCATTGACTGTTTCGCTCCCTATAAATCAACCCAGTAGCAATGCTTTAATACCCTAAAACAGAATGTAAAGCTACATTTAGAGTCACAGTCTTGCTTTAAGTCAACATGTTTAGGTTAGTGAGGCCTTCCTGCTCAGGCAAAAGCCCAAATCACAGGGCGTCCCCACCTCACCACACACCACTACAGTTAGTCAGCAGCTTTTGTTGTTTTCCGACCACAGTTTACATGCAGCCCGGCTCATTATTCATCTCATGAGAGCGACGCAGCAGGCCTTTATGTACATTACCCCTTTGCTTTGTTTATCAGTTGGGCCCCTGCCTTTCCACCACACTTCCCCGTTCACCCTGTTTCACCGGCAGTGAGTTCCAGGCACCATCACATGATACCCGGCTCGGCATAGTTTGCGGTGCACGTTGTTTACAGTTCCCACAGTGCCCTTTTGTTGTCTAACATCATCAAGCAAAATCAAATGATTCCGCAAAACATTTAAAGACTTGGCCCCTCTTTACTCACCACTTCTGTCCTCTCATCCTGTAGCATTTCATAGCTTGTCACATGTAAATGAGTAATGTGTTAGCCACAACAGAAGACCCTCTCTGTGTTAGGGATGGTCATTTTAACATAGTCTCTCTATTACTGTTTAAGGAGTGCTGCGTGTGTGTGATCACTCCATCACAATACAGTGATAAACCATGTTTTCAAAAGTTCTCTATCCAACGATGCAGACTATAATTAGACAGGGGTGGCGGGGTTCCTCTCTACAAAATGTAATGCCGTCCAGACGTTGTGGAAATTTGTGTGTGTTTATGTGTGTGTTCTAATCTAATCTGGTTTTGTTTTATGTTGGATACTCACGGCAGCAGAGCAGTTCCTCTGTGTAATTCGGTAGCAATAAAACAATTTGAGACCTTATCTGTACATAATAGGTACTGTATACATATATATAGTAAGAGAAATATTAGGTCTTACTCCATACCTTTGTTGGTTTTTGTCCGTAGTCTCTTTCTTTAATACTCACTGTAATATCGTGAACATATTTCAACCTTTACTAGTCATATTTTTTCAACAGAGGCTCAATTTATTCAGCTTCCTTACTTCCCCCCAACCCTATTATGTGTCCCCCTTACCTCCACCAGTTCTCCCAGCCAAATCCTCACTTGCCTCACCTCATCCCTCTGCTCCTTTCTCCTGCCACCTACAGTACAGACCTCTCTTTCTCAAAGGGGAACTCCCTGAAGGAGGAGAGGGCCGCTGTTTTGGAACAATGGATCCTGATTAAACTCCCTTCAGACGGCTGTATCAGCTGCTTCACTATGAGAATCTCATCACACGCACACATACACACAACCTATTTATTTATTTCTCCTTGTTGTGATTTTATTTACTGCACACATGCACATGCATGAGAACAAAAAACAAACAAAACCACACCACAACTGGTATCAATAGAAAAAGAAATAGTTCAACATGTTGGTAATTACATTATTTGCTTTGAGACCATAAATGAGATGAGAAGATCGATACAATCTGTATGCTTGATATGAAACAAGGCAACTGCCAACTAGCTTACATAACCTAGCATAACAAACCCTAACAGGGAAACAGCACCTTACAAAAACAAGAGTAAAAATTACCATTTTTTACACTTAATGAGTGTGTGTAGGCAGATTTTTTAACCTTTGCGAAGTGCCAGGCTGTTTCAAGTCTTTATGCATAGCTAACCAGCAACTAGCTGTAGCTTCATGAAAGCGGTGTCCATCTTCTCAACTAACTCTCTGCATGAAACTGAAAAAGTGCGTTTCCCAAAAAGTTGTACAACACTTTATTCTTTAACAACTAGGAGAAGCTGACATCACATGCACAAAACACACAAGACCTAAGATGTGATTCTATGGAGTCTGTCGCAGGGAGATTGTTTCTTTTGTAAAGACTGTGTGTGTGTTTTTAGGAGGCGGTGGTGTGTCAAGTCCAGGTAGAGAGACTACTAGTGAACAGCTGGTACACACACACACACACACACACACACACACACACACACACACACACACACACACACACACACACACACACACACACACACACACACACACACACACATGCATGTGAGTGTGTGAACATATGTGGCACAGGTGCAGTGCACCTGTCCAAAGCAGCCACGGGAGTTTGGACACCTGCAAGTCCCCCACCCCTTCTCGCCTTGCCGCCCCCGCCCTCAGGTCACAATGCTGCCCTCATCCACCCCAAGAAACCCTCTGCAGCCCCTCAGTTGTTGATCGAGGTAAGGTGAGAGCCATTATCTCAATGTCTGGGAGGAGAAGCTCAGCAGAGCAAGAGCCATTATAGTGCCACAAATCACTGCAGGAGTCCCACCTCACACAGCTGGGTGAAACTCAAACCATGCTCAGGGGTAAGTAGAAGAGCAGGATGACGAATTGAGAGGGAGCAGCCAGAGAAGAGAGGAGATTATAGATTTTGCTCTCTTTTTACAATCACAGATACAACTTTTCCCCAGCAGTATTAAATTCAGTGCCACTAGATGACAGCCTTGAGTAGTGAAAGCGCTCAAAGTATCCCCCCTGAGTGATTCCACCAGAGATCCTGTGTGCACTGTGCTCGGGCCTTCAGACTGTTTGCCATACAATCAATGCTGTGCAGCTTGTAAACAAACAGTTAGTCTTTTGAAGTGATAGAGCTGTGGTTGAGAATGTGCAGAGCAGCTCCGGACGCACAACATCCTCTTTAGAGATACTCGCCTGGAAGTGGTGAAGGTTGTTGGCCCAGGAAGTAAATGGGGTGAGTGAACGCCTTGTCACACAACTTCCTCATCTTTCTTTCACCTATCCACGGCCCATACACAATGACCATATTTCACTGCTGTCTCATCATGCAAGATTTTATCACTGAGTAAAAAAGTCTGAGGAAACTAAGCTAGCGCCTCTCATGCTTACAATAAAAAGATCCCCAGACGTCCCACTTTGTGGTTTGTGCAGCTTCTTGTTTTCCTGTTATTTTTCTAGCGCATGAACCCAGAGTCCTCTTGAGCACTTCACACATGCATTGTTGATTCTGTAAACGTTCATGCTCGTGTGTGTGCACGCATTTATAGGGTCATCACACTTGATACGACCGGAAAGAAGGGAAAAAAAGTGTTTGTGGCAGAGAGCTGCAGGGAGCAAAAGACAAACAGTCAGTGGGTGTATTTGGATGTGTGTGTGTTATTTTAGTGTTTATAGTGTTTTTGTGTGTGTGAATTCTTGTGGTTGGTAGTGCTGTTTTTCATTAATGAAAAGAAACCGCTGGATGGCTCACTTACGCCCTTTTTTAATGACTCTTAAATGCCAAGTGGGCACTGACAAACACACACACACACACACACACACACACACACACACACACACACACACACACACACACACACACACACACACACACACACACACACACACACACCATAGACACACATCCAACATGGCAAATATGGTGGTAGTGACACATTTCCTTTTCTACTCATAAATGATCATAAAGAACTAATGTCGCTAACTCAGCTTATTATAAGACACCAGTGAGGATGTAGCTGTTATGAGACCATTTTTCATCTATTCATACATTTTCCTTTGCTTCCTGTTCGGGGATACTGGGAGCCTAATGCAGCATACGTTGGGCTGAAGGCATGGAAACAACCTGGACAGGTCTGTCCTCCAGCAAATACAGACACACCCCCTCACGCTGACATCCACACTAATGAGCAAATTCGAGTCTCCAGTCTCTTCAGACTTTATGTATTTGCAAAGTGGGAGGAAATGGGGGCTGCCAAAGGAAATATCTGAACACAGGAAGAACACCACTGAAAGGAAATATCAATATCCTCTGTGCTTTACATGATATATCTAGTTTGCAGCCGTTTAAAATGACTCTTTCATGCACTCATGGCAAGTAGAACTTCCCTTCTGCATTATAAAACCGCAATAGGCAAGAGTACCAGCAGACGCCCGGTCCTCCATTTTTGTTTTATTCCTGGAGACCCATCTTTATCTTTCCCACCTCAAGCCCACTTTGCACGGTCCCTGCATCCCTCATATCTCCCTGAGAAATTATATCTTTCAGGATGAGCTGTTCTGCCTCTCAGCAGTGAAGAGCGCTGGTGTGTGCTGGGTTTGAGTTTCAGCGTTGCACCCCAGTGCCTCTGGAGAGGGTCTGATTGAGGTGTAGGGGTACTGTGCTTCTGTTTTGAGTCTGAGGTTGCGTAGATATGTGCTTTGCCGATCACACCGAGCGCTCTCACGGCTGTTTAGCTGAATGGAATGTGATATTCATGGGGGCGTGCGTTAGTCAGGGCCAGGATACACGCATGATGCTCAAATGTTTCCCCCTCTGGAACACAAGGGGACTTTTACACCCCTATCATTGCTGCTGGCTGATTTTGTGAGGTGCCTCCTGGATAACACACTCACACCTGTCTCTCCTGAGCCCAGATCACCTGCAGGCCTGGCTGTGTTTCTGTGTCAGTGTTTTTCTATCTGTGTCTATCCAGTGTTGTTTCTGTCCAACCTCATTTTCTCCCTCACTTGTCCTTAAGCTGTAAACCGTTTTTACATTGAACTGTCCAGTGATATTTTAAATATTGCACAAGAGTTGATGTCATTTAATTTGACACTAAAGGAAAATGTCAAGATTTTGGAAATTGTGCTTGATGGTTGCCAAGATGAGAGTACGATGACAAGATCAATGCCACTCATCTATCTATCTATCTATCTATCTATCTATCTATCTATCTCCGCTCCCTTGAAAATAATATATATAGCAGGGGTGTCCAAACTACGGCCCAAGGGCCAACTGCAGGCCTTTGTCTATGTTGGATTGGCCCTCAGCAAATTCTAAAAGTATAATGGAATATGTGCTAAATGTTTGTTCCACTAACGTATTTGCGTAACAAGCTCTAAATAGACCCCTTCATATTTCCACTTATTAGAAGCAATCTGAGGCTCGTGTTTTAAGTGTTGAGCTGCCAACACGTTTTGTAACAAAAGAAATGAACCCTACTGATACATGTGATGTAGGCTGTTTTTTTTCTTAAAGCATATTCGAGGTTCAAAAATAATTTACCTGTATTTGACTGATTTTGCTCATTTATAACTGAATTTATGAGAGGGGCCCAGCCCTTCGTATGTTTTTCTGAATGTGGCCTCATTGAAAATGTGGGCACCCCTGACATATAGCCTCATAACCGTAATAGTCGTATATAGTCGTAATTTAAAAACTTGTCTTCAGTGTAAGGACAGCTCTATCATACCTTTTTTTCCATTCAGCCTTTCTGCTCTGATAAACCGGTGCATATAAAAGTGCTTGGATGAAGAACTTTTCTAAGTTCATTTTCCTCTCTGCTGTGCTGTTTGGCCACAAATGACCTAGCCATTACCTGACAGTTTGGAACTCAAACCAAATAAACCTTGTAGATTTGAGTTAGTGCTTGTTCTTGTTGTTACAGCTTTTTGGCACAGGCCAGGACCATCACAGACTTTCATCCATGTAGCAGTCAGAGCTGCCTGGAGCTGTAACAACCTTGTTTTATATTGCATCGCATCAACGAATACTACGTTAAGTTGTCTTGGCAAACAGAGGTAAAACAGGAAACTAATCATCTTTCAAGTTTAAATAAAAAAATCCAATTGTAGTATTTACTAAAATGTGTTTAGGACAGGAGGGAAAGGATTCTGGGGGCCTTTTAAATAGTCGAAATACAACCAACTGTTATGGTCAGATTAACACAAAATCACAACAGCGAACCAGAAGAAATGCTGTTTGTTTTAGTACTTCTTCTTTTCGTACAGTTTTTAAACAACGTTGCTATGCAACCTTTTCCTGCAGTAACATAAACCATTTTCAGACCGCAGAAGACCCTGCTGGTGGCTCAGGGCACTGCCTGGTTTCTGGGAAATCCAGTGCATATAAAATGCCTGTTTGTTTTAGCTTTTATTTAGAATATGGTTCTACACACTATTGGGATGAGGGTGGATAAGACAAACTGATAAGGTAAACTGCAAACCTTACTCCACTACCTGAAAAGCAACACAAGTTATTTTAAGTCAATGTACAAAAGGCGGCATGTTACAATGCGTGTAACATTAGGCTGGTGGGAAATTAGTTTCATCTGTTTACTTTTTCTGTCTGGATATTGCATGTTGAAAAGTTTTTTTTCTTTTTAAATGTCGTTCTAGCATAGCTTTTGTTGAACATTTTGAGGTTTTAAGAATCTAAATAAATAAAATATGGGTTTGTGTAGGCTTCTGCGTGTGCATGTAGGAGCATGTTAGTAGTGTGTGTGTGTGTGCGCGCGAGTGTGAGTGTGTGTGTGTGTGTGTGTGTGTCTGCAGTGAATGATTTTGACTATCTGTAGAATTTGTAACACGGTGGCTTTCCAGGACATCTCTCTCTTTTCTTGCTAATTTTCCTTCCAGCTGCCCCCATTGAATTCTGCACTCTTCTTGTTATCCTCCCCCTATGATGCCTTTTACCTCCCAACTGCCAGACTCACGCAATGATTCAGCATCTGCCATAAAACAGCAACCAGACCCAGTAGTCTAAAATCCATCTCTCTCTTTTATTTAGATTTGATTTAAATCAAGGTGTTACATGGTCATTCCTTGTGGCTCAGGAGTTTTCCATATGCAAAGCAGATTTACAGAAACAAAGTAGGGCAGATGGCACAAATCTGGTCTTTGATGATTATTCCTTTTTTTATATATTGTCATGCCTTTTGTTGCAGTTTAAAGCAGTTTTGACATTAAATGGTTAATTTCTTTATTCTTTGTACGAATTCTTCCCTCACATGCCCCAAACGAAACATGGATATTAGCCTTTGTTTCAATATCTGCTTTGAATATGCCAGTAAGCTTTTTTAAATCTCACTTTCATCAACCTGAGGTTCTCATATGGCAATAAATACTCTTGAAGGTGTTATTTGACTTGAATGCTCTGATTTTATTTGACATTTGTTTTAAGTTTTTCTATTGTTCTGTAGGCATATTCCAACCATCCGGACTTCAAAGTTTCTGATGGTTCCTCTGAGGACAGAGAACCAGATGGTTCTGGATTCAAGCAACACAGCAAGACGTTGAGAGAGGCATCATAAAGGTCCAAAGACGAGTGACGGCTGTTCAGATGAAAGCATGTCATTGTGACGGGTTCTTGGAACGATCATGTGATAACAAATATATATATTTAGCTGTAAACCTCAACTATCTCATTGTGTGTGTTTTCGTGTGCTTGCGTCTGTGTGTATGAAGTCGCTCTATAAATATTTCCATTTAGCTGTTCAATTACATTATACAGTACCAAAAGGAATGGATCCACTAGTGCGAACAACAAAACTTGGTGGGCCATCTTATGATGCAGTAGAACAAACTCTTTTTATTATATACTTTTTATTGACCAACCCATCGATGAGCCTTTGGAGAGGCAGAACTTAATGTTTCCAAGAATTGTCTGTAGTAACTTGCCAGGCAATGGTTTTGTTGCTTTAAAGCTCTCCTATTATGCTATTTTTGAACAATATACATATCAAATACAATATCTATACAATGCATACATACAGACGTGGACAAAATTGTTGGTACCCTTCCACTAAAGAAAGAAAAACCCACAACGGTTACTGAAATAACTTGAAACTGACAAAAGTAATAATAAATAAAGATGTATTGAAAAATAACAAATGAAAATCAGACATTGCTTTTGAAATGTGGTTCAACAGTCATTTTAAAAAACAAAATAATGAAACTGGCCTGGACAAAAATGATGGTACCCTTAAGTTAATATTTTGTTGCACAACATTTTGAGTCAATCACTGCAATCAAGTGATTTTTGTAACTCTCAGTGAGACTTCTGCACCTGTCGACAGGTATTTTGGCCCACTAACAAACTGCTCCAGCTAAGCAATCTCTTTGGAAGTTGGTTAAGGGTTCTTTGGTTACCATTTGTATTATCCGTCTCTTCAATTTGTCATAAATGTTCCTCTTGCGGCCGCATCCAGGGAGATTGGCTACAGTCCCATGGACCTTAAACTTCTGAATAATATGTGCAACTGTAGTCACAGGAACATCAAGCTGCTTGGAAATGGTCTTACCTTTAACATGCTTGTCTATAATTGTCTTATAACTCTGTCCTTAGCTTTCTGTGCTCCATGTTCAGTGTGGTACACACCATGATACTAAACAGCACAGTGACTACTTTTCACCCTTTAAATAGGCAGACTGACTGATTACAAGTCTGAAGACACCTGTGAAGCTAATTACAGGACACATCTTAGTTTAACATGACCCTGTGGTCAAATTATTTTCAGTCTTTTCTTGGGGTTCCATCATTTTTGTCCAGGCCAGTTTCATTCTTTTGTTTTTTTAAATAATTCTGTCGAAACACAATTCAAAAGCAATGTCTGATTTTCATTTGTTATTTTTCAATACATTTTTATTTATTATTACTTTTGTCAGTTTCAAGTTATTTCAGTGACCATTGTGGGTTTTTCTTTCTTTAACGGAAGGGTACCAACAATTTTGTCCACGTCTGTATGTGAAGTGTTTTGCTCAAAATACCAAACAGATCACCCATTGAAGCATGCCTCATACGCTCATACCCCTCTATTTCAACCCTGTTCCAAAATTGCTGATTCTGTGACTGTCGCTTTAAATTTCAGCTGAGCTGAAGCTGAACACGCCCCTTTGGAGCGGCATGCAGCTCTCCGTCTGAAGAGAGAAGTTTCTAACGGAGATTCTCAGCTAAATGCTGCCATGATTAAACCCCATGTTATGTTCCAAACCACACCAAGCGTTATTTCTGAAACACTTCCCAGTGTTTACCACTAGAGCAGTGACATTATTATATATACAACAACTCTAAGTCCCTCCTGCAGACATCCTGCTGAATACACAGACACACAGAAGCTGTGCAAGGGGATTCAGCTTGCGACTGTATATTGCAGACGATAGGTTGGGATGTGTCACGTGGGCGGGACGTTGACAGGAGTTCACTGTAAAGCCAGCCCACATTTCCGATATGACCTCAAGTCCGCAGCAAATCTGGATCAGCTCGTTTTGTTTTAGAGATGTGGGTAAGGAGGAAAAGAGAGAGGGTTGTTTACTGACACTTTGTGAGTCTCCTTACACACCGGGGACATATATATATATATATATATATATATATATATGTATAAAAGAGAGCAAAAACTGCATTTTGCATAATAGGGGACCTTTAAGAAAAAGCGACAGGGAATTGAATATGAATTTTGTGTTTTTACTTTTGCCCAACTTCATTTCCATTGAGCACCGCCACCTTGTTTGTTTGCTTTGCTTGATTCATCCTGCTAGTGTACATAAAACTGCTGTTAGCCAAAGTGTTAGGTAGCTCGGTTTTAATCTCAGACTTAAATTCATATGTAACACCACATCTTGCAACTTATTTAATGAATAAATAATACATAATATATACCAATTTAGAAGGAACAGGGCTAACTAAATCTCTCAATCTATTATTATTATGGACGAAGATTTAAATTATTTTTTGCTAGTGTGTCTCTCTAGATAGCTTCTTCATTGTTCTTTAGTAAATTCATTTTTCTCAGTATTAGCTATGATGATAGAATATGAGATAAAAAAGAAAATAGCCAATACGTCGCTGATGGTGCCAATTGCCTGCAGGTCATGTAGAGGCATTAATATTAAATTGAGAAGGTTTCTTTAGTAGTTAAAAACTTAATAGTTTAGTAATAATAGTTTTAAGTGGGTCTAATGACCATCTGTGCCGTGGGTCAGAATTGGTTACATTCCCTGGCAAATGATGAAAAAAAATGTGTTAAAGTATGGAAGGAGTCATGTCCTGATTCAAGGAGTTTTATCTCACCCTTTATGAGACACTTAGCACCTCATCAGAACTTTCCAGACGGAGTTGTTGTAACGTAAGGATGACTGGAGGCTTGCCAACCTGCAGCCACGGTGAGCATGAGTGGCAGGTTTTGGTAGGTGTTTCCACTGGTGGTGTTTCCCATCATCGTCTACACCACACCCGGAGCCGGCTGCATCTGTTTTTAAGGCGACTTTACCCCTGATCTGAGCGGTCAACACAAAAGCTTTCTGAAAGGTTAGTACTTTCATCAGGCAACATGTATTTTAATGATGATGGGAGCCATGCTCTTTTTTGTCTTTCAAGTCATCAGATATTTGAAGTTTGTCTGAAAAACTCTTAGCAACAAAGCTAATCAGTCTACAGCCCACCGCTCCACACATTTCACATGCAAGGAACACTGTTGCGTTATTGGGGGAGTAAGGTGAGAAATTCCTTTCTGACTTTGTAAGCATTGAAGTCATTATTCTAGAGATCTGCTTTCATTCAGTTAAATAAACTGACCAATTAACCTTTTGATCAATAATTGAAATGGTCCTCAGGGAACTTTTACATTTTAAGGAAAAAAATTAAGACTTTATCCCTCTTCCACCTCAACAGCCCCGTACCTCTCGTCCCTCCACTCCTCATCAAAATGGAAATGTTCCATTATAAGGAATGAATCAAGGCTTGGATGCAGAGAGGGAGCTTTAGATGCTCTTCGCTTTTATGGGGCTGCAAGCAGAACCAAACGCACCAGTGCTGGGTTGGCTCTTAATAGCTGAATGTTCTTGCACAACGGCATCACCACCGACTGCCATGGTTCCAGAACTGAGGCATATTTTTCCACTGTTAAGATGTCACTAAACACATGCTGAGAAGGGTTTCCCAGCAGAAGGCAGATGTCTTTGGAAAGAAAGTTAATATGATGCTGAAATGGTGTTGGTGGAAAATCTGCAAGCACACACTGTGCTGAAATGTTAGTGATTATGATAGGCATTACATACAGTGGTGTTCAAAAGTGTTTGCCCGCTTCCTGATTTCTTATTTTCTTGCATCTTTGTCACACTTAAATGTTTCAGATCATCAAACACATTTAAATACAGAGATAATGCAAGTAAACACAAAATGCAGTTTTTAAATGAAGGTGTTTATTATTAAGTGAAAAAAAATAGAAACCTACATGGACCTGTGTGAAAAAGTGATTGCCCCCCCCCCTGCTAAAACATAAATTAACTGTGGTTTATCACATCTTTGGAAAGCTGAGTTCAGTTTCTCTAGCCACAACCAGGCCTGATTACTGCCACACCTGTTCTCAATCAAGAAATCACTTAAATAGGACCTGCCTGACAAAGTGAATTGACCAAAAGATCCTCAAAAGCTAGACATCATGCTGCGATCCAAAGAAATTCAGGAACAAATGAGAAACAAAGTAATTGAGATCTATCAGTCTGGAAAAGGGTATAAAGCCAATTCTAAAGCTTTGGGACTCCAGCAAACCACAGTGAGAGACATCATCCACAAATGGCGAAACATGGAACAGTGGTGAACCTTCCCAGGATATGCCGGCTGACCCAAATTACCCCAAGAGCGCAGCAAAGACTCAATCCAAGAGGTCACAAAAGACCCCACAACAACATTCAAAGAACTGCAGGCCTCACCTGTCTCAGTTAAGGTCAGTGTTCATGACTCCAACATAAGAAAGATGAGTGGGCCAAAATTCCTCCACAGCATTGTAAAACACTCATTGCCAGTTATCGCAAACGCTTGTTTGCTGTTGTTGGTGCTAAGGGTGGCCCAGCCAGTTATTAGGTTTAGGGGGCAATCACTTTTTCACACAGGGCCATGTAGGTTTTGATCATTTTTACCCCTAATAATAAACACTTTCATTTAAAAACTGCATTTTGTGTTTACTTGTGTTATCTTTGTCTAATTTTTAAATTTGTTTGATGATCTGAGACAATTAAGTGTGACAAACATGCAAGAAAAATAAGTAATCAGGAAGGGGGCAAACAATTTTGCACACCACTGTATATGAAATATTGCAGATTTGGACTAATGGATTTTTTGAATACCCATACTAAACCTAACTCACAAGCCGATTTAATAGTTTTGGGCCCTTTTTTGTTTCAATAGTCATGTTCATATTTCTTTGGGAAATAAAAGTTAAAAAACACAAAATTCATCGAACTATTCATAAACCAAAACTATGAAAAAATACATTTCACATTTTCCATCTGTAATATTTTCATGTACAGCTCTGGAAAAAATTAAGAGACCACTGCAGCATTATCAGTTTTTCCAGTTATGTCTTTGAGTTAAGGGCTTTAAGAAGTTTATTTTTAATTTTTATGTTTTCTATCAACTATTGACAACATTTATCTGTGTTGGAATTCAACAGTCACTGGAATGGCTGCCATACATGTAGAGATAAAGATTTGGAGTGGTCTCTTAATTTTTTTTCAGAGCTGTTCAGATCCTTGTTTATGCTTACAACCTTTTATAGAGAAAAGTTGTGAAATTGTATTAACAAATAAATAAAAACCTGAGAGGAGCTGGTTGGGATTGTGAAGTAGACCGTAGTAGAAGAGCAAGTTAGGTTAGGTTGTATGATCAATGCCATGCGGCAGTATATTTTTCTTACAAGTACGTTTTAGTCTTTTACCTTGAATAATCCTAAACAGGTGAGCAGTAAGCTTAACAGGATAATCACAACCTTGTGTATGCAGATGACCAACAACAACAGCTACTGTGAAAGAAACAACATTATTGTGAGTTGTTATTATTACCTGTTACCATCTGGCAAATACATAAAGTTGGCTTTCTGAAATACATTCAGTAATTGGCATGAATACCCTCTAAAATCTACACTGTGCCAATTATTATACAGCAAAAGCTTTGAAGCTACGAGGTAATGGACTACTGTGCTGTAATTCTTCATGACACCCTCTTTAGCAGGGAATCAGATCCAGCACATGTGCTGGCAATAGAAAGCTTTGCATGTTAGCGTCCAGTTACCCAAAAGTAATGATAGGTTTTCGATCATTTACATTATTTATCGTGCATAAGGAATTTACTGTTTGCAAATTCAGCCACATTGATTCCTGTCTTATCTCTGCAGAGAGCCGTGACCCATGGATTTATACACCAGGTCACACTTGAAACACACACATACACAGCATCCTCGCTGTGTAACAACTTGAACTCACCTTCTAGTGGAACATTCAGGGATCCCAAGAGCGGGCTGAACAGCTACAATCACTCACTCCTGTCCATTATTTCAGTAGCTGTGTTTACGTATGTGCAAACTGTTTATATGTACATAAGTCAAGTGTTAATATGTTAATGTATTTCATCGTTTTAATCTAGAATGTATGTATCTTTTTTACACTGGATAGAGTCCACAACTAATTTCCTTGAGGGGACATAAAAGTTTATCATATTGTATTGTGTCGAATCGCATCTTGTCTTATCCTATCGTATCCTATTGTATAATATCGTACCCTATTGTATCGTATATAACTCATACAGGTTTTTTATTACTGGTGATGGGGGGGGGGGGGGGGGAAAGAAGAGAGGATTTATTTGGAAACAACTATTTATCTTGTTAGAGTGTGAAATGTGCTGTAAGTAATCTGTTATGGGCTTTTCTCTCTTCAGCTCCTGTGGGTTGATCCGAGCAGCAACAAACAGACCATCTCTGGAAGAGTGTAAGAGCTTTTGTTACAGTGGTTTATGCAGTGTACCATTAAACTTAAGCTTATATATGCACAGGCTTCACTTTGTTTACAATCCCTCCGTAACTTCTAAACTTCCCTTGTTTAATTTTATGTTCCAACTTGTAGACGATTGAAGCTTTGCTCTGCTTTGTCTGGCCAGTTTCCGTCTCACTTTATCTTGCCATATTTCCCTGCTTCTGTCCTTGTTTTTTTTCTCCGCTCACCACAAAACTGGCTACTGCTGTCACTAAGGGTAACCAGAGAGTTGAGAGAAGAGACGGATCAGGGCTACTGTGAAAAAGACTCAGGGCTGGTTATGGTTCCCTTTATACAAAAGGTACTGTATTTATATATAACTGTGTCAACTCATTTAAGTGTGACAGGCTTCATTAGGAAAAAATAAGAGATGAAATCATTTCTTTGGCTCAGGAGCAGAACTTGTGGTGGAGGTGTCATGCCCAGAAACAACTTACAAAAAAAATAGAGAAATAATTGTTGTTTTGTTTGTGAGGGACTTGAACTCCTTTACACCTAAACCACACTGAGGACAGCCAAGTAAACACTAATGATGTGATTAGTGATTTATTTGCACATCATGTGCCATTTGAAACTTCAAGAGAAAGAAAGTCAACGTGGCATCATAAGAGGTGTTAGCTTTGGGATTTATAGTATTAAGTATTGGGTACAATAGCTGAAAGGTTGACTCATGCGACTTTTATGATGTATGGCAGAACATATTTCCAATGGACGTTTCCGTTTCTCTTTAAATGTGTTTTGCATGTGTGTTTTTCATAAAAAATGATCAGTTCTTATTTCCCCTCAGCACAACTCATGTCATATTTGGAATTTATTACCAAAAATCGATATATTTTGGCGCTAGCAGGAAACAATAGTGGAAATAAGAGTGTGTAGTTATACACTTCAATCATGGAATTCCTGAAAAGGACTTGTACTATTAGTGGCTCTTTGTTTATATTAGATATACATTGGTGTTCTACAGGCTGAATCTACAGTATGAATAACGTTCATGTCATTGTAAATGCATATTTTAGAGCTGACCATGTCACAGGTAGTGTCTCTGAATCTAAAGCAGACGTTGGATCAGATGAGGATCTCACTTGATTGCGCCAAACTCTGTCTCTGCTCTACCAAGTGAAAAACATTACTTCAGCTCTGTGTTTCACAACATAACAAGCAGCAATATTTATTAAAGAAGAAAACCAGGCTTTGAAAAAAATGTTGTATTAACATTCAAACACTTTGCTATTACATCAATTATTGGATCAAAACAATGTGCTGTTTTCGTGCCGAAAATGTCTCGTGCGCACTAGTAACTATCTTGTTAGAACAATGAAGTTATTTTCTTTGTCCATGTCCGTACATGAGACAAAAGACATGAAGGGTAGACTATAACTAACATTGTGTCTGTATTTGAGGGGATCATTTGCCTAAAATTGAGTTTTGATTTCCTTATTGTACAGATGATTGACAAGGATTATAGATTCTACTCGTGCTGGTTATGTTTACCTATCTGTACGGGACTTTGATAACGATGGATGTTACAAAAAGTTCATCGAGTTGAACTACACAATATAAAATGGAAAGTGGACTGAGTCTTGGTTTGTTTTCATTGGCACATAAACACTGTCTGACCTGTATCACTCAATCTCTCTGACATATTGATCTCTACAAAGCCCACATGCTCCGTGCCTTTTCAAGCTTGGTGAGCATTGTTATGATTCACTGTCTTTAAAGGCCAGAAAGAAGCACATGACAAATGATCACATTTAGAAAATGTCATCAACTTGGCTCACTTTCAAATTAATGTCAGCACTGTTCTCTTTGCCTTGCAAACATTATTTATTTGCATTGAATAATTCCTTCAGGTTCATAGAGTTTACCATTACAAGAGCAGCTAAATGCATTAATTTGGTATATATTCAACGATTATGCCACCAGATATTGTTCTTGTGAGTGAGCTTTGGTATGTCTTTGTGTCTGCACATGATGTAAAAAGCATACATTTGCTGCTGCAATGAAGCACCTGGCATACCCTGCCTGTCTCGCTAACAGGGCCTGACAGGTCTTTTTCATGCAGGTCCAGAAGAGGTAAACACTGATAGATGGGTCTTATGTTATGATGAGATGGCAGGTCATTAGTATCTTCATGATATCCCTTCATCAACCAGATGAGCTATGAGCAATGGCACATTTTAAGCATTTTGGACACTTATATTTAGAGGCTTGCGTTCATGTTATAATAATGAATCAGTTTGTAATGAGTGACATGGATATGACATATAGAGCAAGACCAATTGTTCAAAGAAGTGCTGAAGAAAGGGAATGAGTAACATAATTCATGCTTGTACCACACGACTAAATTCCGTATGCAGACAGATAAAGCGTCCTCTAGTGTGTGTGTGTCTAAGCCCCCGTCTTTGATGTGCCCTCCCTGAGTTGAAAGGGTAACATGAGAACTCGGGACCCACAATGCAGCTCTCACCTGTGTCCTTTGATGATAGGACAGAGGCTAAGTAGAGCAAACCATGGATGTCTCTGTCATGAAGAACACGCACACACAGATACACACACATATTGTCGATGACCCTTTTTATTGTGGTGAGTGCACAACTTAAACCAGTCCAGCTGCCTTTGTTGGCCTTCTGTGTGATGCGCTACTGTTACGGCGGTGGATGGATGGATGGATGGATGTCATACAGAGGTGAAGGCTGCGCTCTCCTCTCTCCATCACTCAGCCCTGGCTGGAGGAGCTACTGATAGCTCAAGACAACAGTACTTTATCAAGACTACACTACTCTCCATAAGTCCATACATTACCATGCCCTTCTTACCAGTTTCTACCTGCATGGCATTGAGTCATAGACTTGGGATTAGCTGAGCATCAATTTATCATGGTCAAAAAGTAATAACATAAATGGAAAAAATCCTTTCGGTGACTTTTTGCAATTTCTGGACTCAGTTTGGAAGCATTTGTATTTGTATAATGATTGGGTTTTTGTTCTCTGTTTTGTTGTGATAAGACTCCTTTTTCTGACGATTTGTTTACAATCATATGTATGGTTGACGTGTATTGCGGGCTTTTGTGTCTTGTAAACTATTAACCCTAACACTCTTTAGAAATCATTCATGCTTACATTTCTGCTTTTTTTAATTGTAAGTTAGCCTTGATTGACATGTGGTCATAGGTGACAGATTTGACCACAGGAGGGAGCAAAAGGGCCATTTCTCATCAACACCTGAGATGGAGCGTTACTGTCAATATGACTCAATGTTCTTTAGTTTTTCTAGTTTAATGGCAGCAGATGTGAGTAAATTGTTCCAAGGACTTTCTATATCTAGTCTTGTCCATTTTATGTTGATCTCACTTTCTCCAAACAGGGGTTAACAGTGGCTGATCCAATTTTGTGTCCAGTCTGCAGCCACAGAGGTATAAATGGTTGGACAGAGAGTGATGAGTTGACAGCAGGATGAGGAGATCCCCTGTGGACAGGTGAACCAGATACTGGCTCAGGTCAGCACAAGGTCACAACACAGAGCCAGATAACTGATCTGTGTGTGTGTGTGTGTGTGTGTGTGTGTGTGTGTGTGTGTGTGTGTGTGTGTGTGTGTGTGTGTGTGTGTGTGTGTGTGTGTGTGTGTGTGTGTGTGTGTGTGTGTGTGTGTGTGTGTGTGTGTGTGTGTGTGTGTGTGTGTGTGTGTGTGTGTGTGGACGATATGGCTTCCATGAGGTAACAACTCTTCCTCACTCTTTCCTGCACTCTAACACACACACACACACACACACACACTCCTGAATCTTTCCTCCACACACAAACCCAACATTTTGCCCAGCAGAAGCAACCCATTGTCAAACCAAAGAGGCGCTGAAGGGTCCTGTCCTCCCGTCACTTCATCCCTCCCTTTATCCGTCCAGCCCTCAGCGGGGGTGACAATGACCTCCGTCTGAAACAGAATAGGTGCTGCACCTGTGGAGAGAGGAGGTCCCGTGCAGGCTGGTTTGATTCACTTCTCTTCTATCAATGTCACACAGCACCAGCGCTCAAACACTAAGTCCAGAATAGATCACAGACCCGTTGCATAGGTGAAGTACTCTTCTTTTCATTTCAGATGATCTTCGGTTTTTGAGTAAGTTGAAAAGGGTCAAGTTTGAATTGAATGAGAGGTTAATGATCCTTGTGGGAAAATGGGTCACTTCAGCGACAGAAAATGATAGGAATATATGATTGTGTTTTTTTTTACAAAGGCAATTAAGGGGTGGATGTGTAAAGAAGGAATCCAATCTAAAAACTAATTTGCAAAATTAAGTGATTTCTTTAAGTTCCTCAATTATTCTGTATATTTTAATGTTTTCTTCTTTTCTGGTCTGATAATAAATATCTGAATTTTTCAATAGTATGCATTGTGGATCTATAACAAAAAGATTCAGCTCTGTCAAGACCACACAGTAGGTCATGACTCCCATTCACTGCTATGAATTTCCTTCTGAAGTTGTGGACAGAACAAGTCCAGGCAAGTCCCCAACACTCAGGAAGTGAAGAAAAGCATTGTGGGAAATGTAGGAAAGAGCTAACAGAAGGTACATTTCTGTCTGTATTAAAATCATAAGATCTAAAGAACAGATGTATTAGATTAAGATTTAAGTATTAGCCTACCGCAGACAAGAAGTCTGCTCGAGCCATAAGTCGAAGTGACAGGTCGAATCAAATCCACAACCCTTTTTGTTGTTGTTGTGAAAAACCTAAAAAAACTAGCTTATCTCCTTCTCTTCAGCTCTTTGAACCTCTCCTTACTCTTTACCTTCCTACTGACTTACTTTTGTATAACTTCACCTATCATCTCGTGGGCCCCTCCTTATATTCTCTCTATGCCAGCCAAAGTCTGTCTCCAGTGGCCAGGCTTCAACCAACAGAGCTCTAATCCTAGGATCACCACTCATCGCTGGGTGACAGAGAGCGGGATCATCCCTCCGCCCACCTCCAGGAATCTCCAGTCTCTCTCTCTAGGCCACTTCATGCAGGGATAAAGATGGGAGGGAAACAAACACAGAGGGCCTAACAAAGATAGACACTGACACATGCATCATATATTGTCTATGTAATTTAAAATGAAAGGGATGGCTGCTATTTATTGACTCAACTGAGCCTGTTTGTGTCAGTTGGGTAAAGGTGAACAAGGCTTGTAGCAACATTTCCCTCATAGCTGACATGATGCCTGATGTCTGTAATATTGAGCTTTACTTACTGTGGGTCCCGAGTTCTCATGTTACCCTTACTTTACACATGCACTTTGATACAGCAGATTAGTCTGCAACAACAGAATCAGGCTTAGCATGATGAATCACATCATACACACACATCAGATTAAAAGTCTTACATTGCTGAAGCACTCACCATAATCCATAGTCTTTGTTTAATTCTGGTGTATTATTGTTGTGACAAGCAAACATCGTAGTCGTAGATCTTTATGGTGTTAAATGCAGAACATTCACACACTTATTTTTACATCCTGCCTGTGCTTCAGCACCTCTTTTCACCCTTTGTCTGAAACCAGAGCCCAGTCTGCTCTAAATGGTAAGTTGTTTTGATTGGTCAACCACTTAAAGATGTCCCGTCACTTAGCCTATCACGTACAGTACATTGTGTTAAATGTGCATACATTAGTGATGTCATTAGGTTGCAGAACTAAAAAAAGGAGTCCAATCGCGTCGAGAGTGAAGGGAACATTGGGATTTTAGTCTTTGAAGAACATTTACATGCACAAAACCAATACAACACAATACAGGAAAAGGAAAACCCCAAAAAGCATAACGGGGTCTCTTTAAGCTTATCATTATGGAAATTAATATTGCATAATTTAATGGCTGTAGAAATAACAGCAAGAGCAATAATATTGGTTCCCTATTATCCATGTATTCGCTAAGCAATTGTGTCTGCCATAGAGTACCATCTCCCCCGAAAATTAAAATGATTTACAAGTCTTGGAAAAAAATCTGTCTGCTATGTGCAGTGTTGTGAACTCTTTTCCAATTGAATTACTGTAGCTAGCAATAGGTAAAAAAGGTTGTTGTGTCAGGTGCATCATGGAAAAAGTTCCCATGCATGGCACAACAGGAGAGGGACAGACCTGTGCTTTAATATATATTTAGTATAAACTGTATTTGAATGTATTTCTTGCCTTTTCACTTGTGGTTTGAATAAGTTGCTCTATTTGTTGCTAATGGGCTCTGAATAAAACTGAAAGTGCCCGGTTTGTCTTTACAATAGCGGCAGCAACAATAATACCACTTTGGAACAATAGGGGTTGAAAAGTGGAGCATTGTTACTTTGAACATACTTAGCATACTATAAGAACATATCATGCAGCTCTTATGCAACCTTGACACAGACTATTACATTTCCAATATTGTTTAACTGAGTTCCCTCTAAACGGCCCTACAAGAAAGAGTTAATAGTTAATAATGGGTCCGGTCATCCCCCCTATTGCACTGACAGCTGCTGTTAATCAGAAAACTGTTAGAGCCTTCACGGGCCACAAAGGAGGGCAGCAGGCAGGCAGGGCCCTCTGAAAATGGAAGGGTTGACTTTAGTACCACTGTAGCATGACAAGATAACACACAGAGCATCTGCTTAGTCTCAGTGATCACACTTTATCATGATCAACCATTTTTTTAAGATGCTGGAAATGTCTCAGGCAAAAATGGCATGATTAAAAAGTCAAACTTCACACACATTCATGAAAAGTCCAAGAAGTGCATTTTGTTTAATGCCATTTAACATATTAGTAATAAAGATCTTTTAGCTTTTTTAATTGTTGAGGATAGAATTTTCTTAATACAGGCTTATCTTCCTGCAATAGTATAGATATTCCAACCCAAAGCCTGAATCTGATTACTGTAGAACAGACAGAGAGGAAACTGGGTATTTAAGGCAACCTAGAAGAGATATCTGCTCAATGTCAAAGCTCACACATAGTGTCGCCATATTATTATTGCGTTTACACACAATTCTGCTGTTAATAAGGTATCAAATAGTTTTGAAAATCAAATTCAGGCTAAATCTCTGAGTCCTAAGGGTTTCCTTCAGTAGCTCTGTGTCATGACAAGATAAAACGCAGCACATCTGTTTAGCGTCAGCGATCCGCCACGGCAGAGGTTTGGAGGGATGAACTAGTGGAGGGGTGTGTGTGGCAGCGGTGGGTGATTTAAACTCATGAGCTGATGGCTCTGCTTTTACTCTTTTGGAAAAGGAGTGGGACGGCCAAAACACATAGAGGGTTTAATACACAGCTCCACATCAAATCAGATCTTGACCAACCAAACAAACACACACAATGGGGAACATACAGTTTATAATTCTATCAAAAACAAACTATACCACCAAATCTCCAAATTTGATTTGAATGATTTACAGTATGCAGTTGTTGAATTCATCACTTTTATAAGGTTCTAGTTTGTTGTCTTTACTACCTCAGCAATGTGAGATGAAATAACAAAGAGAGTAAAAGTCTGCTTGGTTAGTGTAAGACTTCCAGTTAGTTTGATGAAGCCTAAAACTCATATCTTTCCCCATGTTGCTCTATTATCTTCTTTCTCCCCTTTCAAAGATGGGACCTCTGTATTGCACAACGTCCCTTGAACATGCTACATACTCGCATGTAACAGTAAGGGGCTTTTTCACGCGGATATTCAGTCTCTCCCCACATTCCAGTTTGTAGCATTTTCTCTCTTTGTCATGCAACCACTTCTCCTATCTGTCATTAAAACAGCGCCATTTCTTGAAACATGATATAAGAAGTTGAATGAGTTTGTGGAAAAGTTAAATACAAGCCTTAGAAAAACATACGATCATGTGTTTGAGTCATAATTTCAGTCTTAACATTATTATTTCATGAGTATATTATCAATTCCCGTAAAAGGATTGTCGGTGAATCTCTACAGCTGTCTGTTTTAAAGTATCTGCTTGCCTGCAAAGTCACAGGTCTACGTCAGAGAACATTTTCCACCCATCTTTGTGTGTGTGTTCAAGAACTGTATGTGCACATCTGTGCATGTATTTGTTTATATGTGCCCGAGTGTGTGTCTATGTATGAGCTACCTGGGGTCATAACTCTGCCCAGGACAGTTTTATAAAGTGTGGTGCAGCCAGCGAAGCAGCAGTAAATCAGTTTTATTTGCTGTGTGTTGGGGGTCAGCTCTCTTGACACCCTGGACCCTGACACCACAGGAATGAACTGGCCGGATTTTGCTATTGCAGCTGTGTTGTTGTAGGCTGGTAGTTAGAGGGATTTATATTTGCACGACATGATTCACCTGAGGAAAAAATTGCAATATTTTCTTTGGTTGGGAAGGTGCACAAAATGTTTTTTTGTTCTGCTTCCCCTAGAAAATATATATATATGTTTCCTCAAATAACTTTAGTGTTGGAAGGTTAACTTAACTGACAATGAAGAACGGAAACCGTGGGAAACAGCTAGCCTAGTTTCGTTCAAACTTAACAAAAGGAGTACACTAGCAAAGATCATAATGAACCAGCTCCAAAGGTGCTAGTAGGCACTTTTGCTCATCTTTGGTCAGAGCCATGACAGCTAAGCTTACTGACTGCTTAATGTAGCTTCATATTGAACTTGGAGAAGTGAACAAGCCACATTCTGAAAATGTCAAACTATTCCTTTGAATTCATCATGCTTGTTTTTGAATAACATTTGCTGAATTGGACATTTTCACATATGCAGAAAACTACTAAAACATATTTCTTTTAAAAGCAAAAATCCATTCAAAACACAACATCTGGATTGGAATAGACCAAGAGGCATATCTGTCGAGGTTTTTGACAAGGCCAACTCGGCACTTATGCTTTCATTTATCTATCTTTTCAGTGTCGTCGGTCCACCACAAACATTTGAGATGAATTACTACAAAACATAAACTTTAAAGTCAGGCAAAATGATTGAAGTAGATTTTTTTTATAAATGAATATGTTCCTGATAATTGAGGAAGAGACGTTTGTTGTATAGAAGAGTAAACTGTTGAATTTTGTGAATGAACTGTCCCTGGTCCACATCTTGTCAGGTCTAATGGTTTCACTTCGCTGTCAAAGGCTCACCCCACACACACACACAGTCATAGAGAGCACGGCTAGGCTGTGTGGCACACCGATGATATAAACACTATGTGGGAATGCAAACAAAGTCCCTCACTGGTTCTCTCTCTCTTTTTCAGAAACCTCTTCTCAGAGGTACGTTTTCTTGGAGCTAATTCCTTGAGTTCTCAGTTTCAAAGTTACCAGACCTAACCAGCTAGGGGGCTCAAGGGCAATGCCCCCCCCCCCCCCCGAGCAACTCTGTAATTATTGCCTATTTTAATGTTTTCCAATATAATGATAAATAATTATTTATGATGAAAGAGAATTAGCGGCTCTTTTAAAAGTGTTTTAGCCAACACAGTCTGTGTTAATATGTTCTATCTACTGTGTTGATTTTAACTATCCCTATTCTAGCTGACCAGACCTTTTCAAATCAATTACTGTCAGGCCTCATTTATTTTTTAATTATAAACATATTTACCTTCTTTTTCTAATAATATAATCATGGGCAGGCATGTGCACAGATAGACCTCAAAGGGGACTGGAGCAGCTGCCCTTTTTGCCCTCTCATAATAGAAGTGCCCTTTTTCAAAAGTTGTTTTTAATTTACAAATCAATTTAATTGTCTAACATAAATTGTTGGCACATAGAATGTTAGCCGTACAGTATCAGCATCTTTTTATAGCCCGTTATTTAATGCCTTTATTGAGAAGGTGGTACAGTTTTGTCTCCACTTTTAAAAAGTATAGTTTGTCAAAAATGTTCAGAGAAATAGTATTCAATACAAAATATAAATGATACATCAGAAGATTACATGTCTATCCAACTAGATTCCTCCAATGGACTTTGTAAACAATGAAGTGTATAGAGAGGTCCCACCTGTCAACTGTTACACCACTGAACGGCATGCGTGGTACAGTACACTCCCCTACTCTTCCAACAATATATACCGTTAAGGCCTTTACATGCTGAAAGCATTGTCTTTGATAACTTAATTGGCACATCAAAGTGAATGGGATGTTTTGGTAACCGCCAATGTTGAAATTTGTTTTCAGCTGAAGCCAACATCAACAGCCTCCCCTTTCTTCATACATGTCCTGTGTCCTGTGATTATTTGATATCATTTATCACGTAAAAGAATACTTAACAATGAATATTTGACACGAGAAAAGCAGAACCATTAAAACTACCACTTGCAGTCGGACCCCCTGCTGTTTCCATGACAAATTACTTTCCTTGCACTCCTGTTATCTGCAATCGAATGCATCGGGCTACTATAGAAATGCATACTGTGTCAGGGTTGGGGAAACAGGACCCAAGTGCAGTAAATCAAGGGGAAGCAGGTAAGGGGTCAAAAACAAAAAGCGAACTTTATTCAAAAGCTGTTGACGAAAGCACGAAGCAAGGGGAACACAGGACATGAAAAACACTTAGCTTCAGACATGAAGGGCGACAGGAGCAGGCAGGTATCTTGGACAAGATCAGGGAAGAAATGACGACCACCGAACAACAGACAAAAGGGAAACTGGGACTAAATACACAAGGGTAATCACAAGACAAGAGACAGCTGGAAGGGGGAGGAGAAACACAGGGGCAACAGGTGAACACAATGACACAATCAGGCACAGGAGGGAAACGCAGACAGGAAGTGAAGCTTAACATGAAACAAGAGGGAAAACATTTCAAAATAAAACACAAGATAAAGACATGACAGATACGAAACACGGATCATGACATACTGTACATGCAAACTCAGCAGGGGGTAGAGAACTGACTGTCTGCTGCTTTGGACTTTAGCGAGATAAGATTAATGAACCACCAGTTTATAAGTTCATCCAGCTACAATTAAAACGATGGGCTATACTGCAATTCAACAGATCTCACATTTAGTATAAGCTTGAAATGTAAATGACCATATATATGTTGTAAAATGGGTCTTTACCCATGAGGACATTCGCCGATAAAATGAAAGTCCTATCTTATTTTCCTAAATGTGCTCAGCTTCATGTTTGTCATTAGATTGCTAAGGAAGTTGGATCAAAAACTTGTCAAGATAGAGGGCACTTTCACAGGCTTATTTATTCACACTTCCATATGTTAGCCTCATCCCACAAGAGAGGACTTCTCACACTTTTACATCCTGCATTGGTTGACTTTGCCACATGCAAACAGTGGTTCAAATGATGCCCACACACCTCTGCACATGTGCTTTGGTGTTTAGAATAAGGATTGATATTCAGCAGGAACAGAAAAAATCCCCCTTCGCACATTCTCTGTCAGAATCTGGGGGCCATTTCCTCTCCTCTCCTCTCTCTCTCTCTCTCTCTCTCTCTCTCTCTCTCTCTCTCTCTCTCTCTCTCTCTCTCTCTGTCTCTATCTCTGTGTGTGTGTGCACCTGTTTTATTGCTTTTTAGCTATCAACTCTGGATGTCAACGAGGCAGGTTGCAGAATCCAATAGTCAACAGATGCCTTCTAACAGGGTCAAGATATGCCTTCAGGCTGTATCTGTAGGAGAGAACAAGAGAGAGGAATACCAACAGGGAATGATAACATATGTTCATATGTTCATATGAAACCCCGAAAAAGAAAGATAGAATTTAAAAGAAAAGTTGGACACATGTCAAAGCCTTTCAGAGATAAAGAGAAAATGCTCAGAATTTAACATCTGATTACAGGTGTTGATGGCATCTTAAGCTAACGTTAGTCACATTGCTAATTTAATGCTGCTAGAAGGATTAGAGGTTAGCTAATTGATAAACTATTTGAAACATTTTCCCTCCATCTTACTTCATCTTATGGTTTTCACTCTCAAATGTATGTTGCAGAACAGCAGGTATTGGCCATTAGCAACAACAGCTACATGTTTATCCCCATCTCTAAAACGCTTCACCCATAGCGAGCCTTAAACAGACACAGTACAACACAGTAGGTTATCTCATTGGGTTTACCTGTGACAAAGAAAACAGTGATTAAGATTACAGTATGATGTGTGAAAAATGGCTGTATTAAGTACCAATTAAATTAAAATATGCTAAACGATTATCATAGATTTGTTGCCAAATAATGGCAAATAAACTGCCTTTCTGTAATTAACAATATTTGTTATCATTTTTGATAACAAAGATCATCGGTCTTTGTGTATTTTTCTACAACAAGGTTCTTTGTTATAATAAATATAAATGAAATCCTAAAATCTCATTCAATATCACAAATGTGAATTTTCCAAATTCTTTAAAACGATCAGCCGATATGCAGCATGTTGAGATCGCAGTTTAAAATACATTTGACCTCAATTGATTAATTAAGCTTGATTAAGATAATTATTGTTTGGATTTATTTCCAAAATATTTATGTGATTATTTTAATGATGTATTAAATCCCAAGAGTATAGCATATAATAAAGAATCAAATCAGCATGGAAACAAAAATGTGGACATATTACATGTTATTCCACAAGTGAAAGAGATTTGATTTAATAAAAAGACAGCAAAAAATGGAATCAAGAAAGTAGACTGTTTATGAAGTGGAAAATGCAGTTGGAATAATAATAATAAAGGGAGAGTGTTCCGTTGTTTCAAGAGATTGGCTGTGACTGAACTGAAAGGAATTATTTTAGGTGAGTGCCAACATTCTGGAGAATTCACGGACGGTGTCAAACCTGGCAACAGCCTAGAGTCATTATGGCAGCACTTCCTGGTTAATGGTGTATGAAGAGCCTTTGATCGCCTTTCAGAGCCTTTTGCCACCATCACTGCGATACAGAAAGGAGGAAAATGTGTTGAGGCCTGCAAATGACTCGCTAATTATAAAAAAACAGCTTTTTTTAATAATGGTTATCTACTAAATTAGATTAAAATGGCTTCTTTAGTCTGTCTAATTCAACTCTTACAACTCTGTCTTTTTGATGAGTGTTTTTGATTTTTCCTAAATTCTAATTTTCAGCATTACAGTTAACTGTTAAAGCTTTCAGCCACCATTTGTTTTAGTGCAGATAAATCTCAAATAGCAGCTGTAACCAAGCTGCGCTTTTCAAACAAACTGTGTTACTATTTTTGAACATTTCCATAACCTTTCATCAGTAATACGGTATGTGATACCATCTGTGGTATATAAATGGCCTTCATTAAAGGGCAGGTTCCTTTATTCTGCCCACTTATAAAATGTTGCATCCATATAGAAGCAATGAAAATCTGTCAAATAAAAGTACTCCCAGAGATTGGATGATATTCCTGCGACATTCAATTAAAATGAATTACAAATAATGTAATTCATGTACGATTGATGAGAAAAAGTGCACGGGTCGATATCAGTAAATCTTTACTGTTGGAAGTTTGAGTTTTCATGCTTAATTTGTGTTTCCGTAAGAACATCAATGTCTTATCAGGCTTCATCTATGCTGCATAGCTGGAACATTATATTCACACTTAATTGAACCCCTTACCAGACACGGACACATTTGCACTTCAAGCTCAGTAATTGAGAATGGAAAAAAGTGAAGTAGAAAAAACCTCCGGCTCCAACATGTATTTTTATTAGTAAATATGATGTATTTTTGCCCAAGGCTAGTCTCTTTCATTGCAGCCTGCTGCCAAACGCCAAAGCCCAGGGTAAATTAATACAAACCATGAAGCCATGTGCCAGTAAACTGGACTCAAAATCCCTGCAGAGCACCAGACGGCCATTATTATTTATTAATTTATTTTTAATTCTGCAAATGCTTTGCAGATGTTTCGCATACCTCATGTTTTTGGGAGACGATGTGAAAGAATAGTAGTGGTACCTAACATGTGGTGAATTTTTCTTTTTTTTCCTATCACTTGTAGCAAAGAAAAATGCTGCAGCTTTTAAAACGTTGTCTGTTTTAGTTTATTTCCAGGTGCAATCTCAATTTTCTTGAGCTGTCTGCGATTGTGTGGGATAGAATTTGTACAGATCTCAGTAAGCAGCCATGAATCATTCTGGCTTTTCTTTCTTTTCTGATTCATTCTGTTTGGGACATGGATGTTGATATCAGAACTAAAGAAAAGTTAATGGATATGTACTGTGGTACTATCGTGGTTTAAGACAGCTTTCAACCCTGTACTTTTACGATGAGAAAACCCTCCAAAGTTGTTAAAAAATGACTCGATCACTACAGTGTTCTATGGATCTAAAAGTCATCGTTTCTCTGTATCGGTCAGACTGGGTTGGTAAATGGCTGTGCATGTATGTGCTTATAGGAAAAACCCGTTAAAAGTCATATAGTGCTTACACAAACACACAGTGCTCCAGTTAAAGTACAGTGGAATCATAATGACTAACTTTGACCACAGTTATACTGCAGAACACCAATCAGACCACATCAGTCTAAACCTGAACTGTTTATAGAGACCTTACTGTTTTCTCCTAAACCAAAGCAGTAGAGCGCTTCTGTAATGGGGACTGTTTGAAGTCTTAATCAGTTTTTAATGGTACGGAGTGAGGTGCATATTAACTACTACATGTGCGGTTTTATGGTTACTTGGCATTGTGGTAGTTTGCATGCTATATTAAGCCCTGCCAGATGCACTTAACCCATCGCCTCTTGTTCAGATAGCTTGCTAATGATAGTAATAAACAGGTGCTCTGTGAAATATTTTCGCTATTGTAGAGCACAATTTAACATTCGGTTCTCCCAATGGCTTTTACTGGCTGTTAAATGGTATGAAAGAAGAATTAGCCCTGACTATTGCCATCTGTGGCCTTAAGAGAGGTCAGTGAGGGTCTATGGATGTATTTTTGTGTTTTACTTACAGCCTGTATGATTGGAAGGGCAGTAATGATTCAAGTTATGAGACACATTATACATATTTCAGATGTGGTTAATGTGGGTTTTTCATTCTGCATGAGTGTACGTAGAGGCATGTCTTACTGGAACTCGGTCACCTGGGTGGTTAGTGGTCCACCCACATGCACAACGTTGGAGAAAGTTGTTTGAGTAGGGAGCAAACCCACATTACCAATCTAAAGTCAAGCTAGGAGCTATGTAAGGTTGCTTTTAGTCTCAACAGTGCTTTAAGACTGCATGCTAACATGGTGTAAGGATTAGTCCTCCCGGACCATATCTGTCCCAAATTCAATGGCAATCCATAGTTGTGGAGACATTGCAGAGAACAAACTGTCAATCTTACGGAGGTTCATAAGGGAAGTCATGGATCACCAAATGTATGGGAACACGTCCACTGGCGACCATGAATGTTTTCATAATGTTTCATAGTAATCCGTCAAGTAGCTGATGAAATATTTTAGTATGGACCGAAGTGGTGGACCAACCAACTGACAAACTAACAGACTGACATCATCCAAATACATGCTATGGCTAAAAATGCTATCAAGAATAGTTAGGGTTAGACTTTCAGCTTATTTACTCACCTGTCCCACCTCATCATTTTCTCTGTAAGCTCTGTTGTTCTGACTTCCTTTCTCTCTGTAATGTAATGAGTTAAATTCATTTGTCTACAGGGCCAGCTGGCTGGCCTTTATAGGCCTTGAAGTGGAGACCCCAGTTGCATGTAAAAGGAGACCCTGTCTGCAAGGTGCAGTGCTTTACAGGGGTCTAATCCAGTAGTAAAGACTGAGAAGAGAGAGCAACGCAGAGAAGTAGTTAGTGTTCTTTTACATTGACCCACTCTTTCCTTCACTCCGGTTTGATGTAGCCTCCGGTGCCATAAGGTTTCACATATTTTTCCATGGTTTAATTGCCATTTGTTTGCCTCCAGTTTTTACACTCAGGGTCATGGAGTTTGCTGAAAATTAGCAACTGTTCTGTCACTTTTATAACTATGTTAGTACCTACCCAGTCAGACATATTTCTTTTCTGGTGTTAAGTCTTTCCTCATAAATATAAACTGTATGCATGGACATGTGATTTTAATGGAGAGTAGTGGTAGAGAAAAGTTGTTCACTATAATGTTATGTCACGGCTATCAGTTCAGTATATGTATTCATGTGTCTTGATTTACCAGAAAGAATGTATTTTGTGGTACCGGTTTCAGAAAAATGAAAACAATGGTAAAAACTCTTTGAGATATTAATGTAGATGTTTGATATAAAACCTGGTTATCCATTTCATTCCACAAGATCGCAAGAGAGTGGCCGCTTTAGTTTTGAGGAAAAAAGGTGCTGACTTCTACAAATGAGCAAATGTCATGATGTTGCTGCTGAGGCCTATCCTGTGTTTACACGTGCCAAGCTTTCAGAGTGGTTGCAGTGGCTTTGGGCTCGTTCTGATGTTTTCCCTCTGCACTGGCTTGGCCAGGGCCGCGTTTGATGGTTGATTGAACATGAAAACACTTGGCTACTTTTTCTGTGATCAAGCCGTGAAAGTGTCAGCCTCCCTGCCTACTGTTCAGAGGAGTCGAGACTGACGGTGGTGGACAGACGGATGATCCTCTAGACCTCAACACTTTAAACTTAACAATCCCATGTTGAAACCTGTAGATGAAGTGCTGAGTAGTGATTGGACAAGTTTTGGGAAATGAGAGTTATCATATTTCTCAGCATTCCTCACATCCTCACTCTCTCCGTCTGTGCAGGTCACATCCAGGTTAATGAGAGTTTAGTGAAGCCGTATGTGTTTACACTCTCAAAACAGATCTCTTAATAAAAGGCAGTAAGTTGGTTTTGACATTTCTAGGTGTGGATTTAATATTTATACTCGACAATGTAGTTATTCCCCTTGTGAAATCATTCGAGAACTTTGAAGAAAAACATACATACCCAAGTCATATTGCAGAAAGAAAGGCAGGAGATTGACAAATGCAAAATGAAATGAAAATCAACAAAATGGAAATTACTTCTCCCTTTAATCAGTCCAATTAGACTGCAGTTTGATTTTGGCTGAGCCAGTAGCATGACAGCTGGACATGTATTGATGCTTTATTTACATTAACGGCCTTAAGATGTTTCACGTGATTGTTTTTCCTTTAGCTATATACTGTAGGGTTTTTAAGTGTTTGTGATTAAGGAAGCATATGCAGTCTGATTATTCATTCGCATTTTTTGGTAAATTACATCAATACTTGTCACTCTCATATTGCCTGTCAGTCTTCATTGTATAATTTTTTTAAACAAGTGCCAAAAAAAATCACCTTTGATTTGACGGTATTACTCTAACCAGACTCCCAGCTTTGATCATCTCCCAGGCAAGACTAAACTGTGCTTTGCAGCCAGCTGTTGTGGAAATATCCAGACACCCCAGAGATGACCCCACAATTATGAAAATGAAGTATTAATAGCTTAAAATTGCACCCAAATGGCTATCATGCAGGCACACAAGAAAAACCTGTTTGTTTTTACTTTCCATTGAAATCATTAGCAGAGTTTGGAACATTTTCTTGGCGGAGGTTCAGAGGTAATCTGAACATTTACAGCGTGTTAAAATTAGGAGTGTGTGTGTGTGTGTGTGTGTGTGTGTGTGTGTTCGTGTGAACCTGTCCATACTTTACAGTATCTTACATCTCTACATTAAAGCTCAATCCAACAAATGTCTGGCAAATACACTGTTGCCAAGTTAGTGTCAAATTTTGGCGACCAGAGCTTGGTTGCGAATTTGTCTGTGTGTGTGTTCGCGCTCAGGGCAGAGGGAGGTCTTTTTATAAATGTACCTCCGCTTATGTTAAGGGCTTTATCTACATATTTTCTCCATCCATTCAATTCAACAAGTTAGGAGGCCAAAGAAAACTTTGAGGAGTGCATTCAAATTCAGCTCTATTCTTGAGATAGGCAAGAATGCATTCTCCTTTGCTTGCTTAGGAAGATATTTGGTAACATATTACTGATTAAAGGACTTAACAAGAACATCAATCCAATTGATGTGCTAACATAAGTTACTCTTGTTGGATTTGTGAGCATGTATTTTAGTGGAACTGTTTTATTTCGGGCCCTGTGTGGCTCCTGTGTGGACCCCCGGCACAGCTTCCCGTGACGGGCCGAGGTAAGATGGATGAGACCCTGAAAACAAGACAATTTCCTGGTCTAATCCTAGGTGGAGGGGAGACAGGAGGAGATCCAGCAGTGTGTGTGTATTCACAAGTCGTTTAATGTGCAACATGAGCCTTGTTTATAGTTTTGTAGTTTTCATAGTATTAATCATAGACTGTCTGTGGTATTAAAACAGAACACCCAAGAAGGCCAAGTACCTTACAAATCAGTGCCGTGTTCATAAAAAAATAAGGTTTGAAACTCAGTTTGAGAGTTTGGGACATAGACCTGATTTATTTTTTATAAAGATAAATGGTTATGTTTGTTAATCTGAAAGTAGACCTTAAACGGTTACCCTTTATACCAAGAGCTGGAAGATACAAAGAGCCAGGCTCTATCCAAATGTTAAAGAAAAACTTTGAAGTGCACTAATCCAAACAATATCTATCTAAAGTATATCTTGTTTGGTTTATCTTTGCTAAAAATTACAAATTGTAATTTTCCAGTGGTGTTCTTCTTTCTGATTTGTCCATATCAAAACAATAACTTAAGATTGTTTCTCAAATATTTTTCATGAAAGTTTGTAGGTATATATATGGCAAACCAAGACAACTTAACAGGCACAACACTACATGCTCTGCAACATATCCAATGGTGTTGATATATCCATGTCATTAGTTTTCTATATTTTAACATTTCTCTCCTTTCCAAAAGAATAGCTGCACAATGTGAGGTTATATTACCCATCTAATCATCTTTCTCACTCTGAATTGTTCTTATTTCTCCGCACATGTTGCATCTCGACAGCGACAAGCAGCTTTACCTTCTTCTCAATTGGAGCTATATCTCTAGCAATTGGCCGGAGAGATCAGGTTTCTAGCCCACATATTAAGTTAATCACGCATCATTGTCAACAGATGTCACTGTACGGCGCCTGTCCATTGATCCTTTATCAGCATGTGTTACTGCAATCAATACCCTCATTAGCGAGTTGTCAGGGCAGAGCAAATGCGAAGAGAGAATTCCTTTTTCATGTTCGATTACACTAGGAACGTTGAGCCGCTTACCAACTTTGGTGCTGGCTGAGCTTTCATTAAGCTCTGGAATTTTTTCTCATCACACAAGGGACCTAAGAAACATGATTTTAGATTTGTTGGAGAATCAGAGAAATTAACATTGTTCAAGTCCGGTCTGCGGCTGAGTGTCTCTGTGGGTTCCTCGGGTCAAACAATGTCCCAGACAGATGCGTACACGCAGTTTGCACTTCATACTATACTTATAGCAGTTTTGGGAATTTGTCGATTTGTATTTAATTTATGACCTGCTACACCTGATGCTCAGTATCTCTGTTTCCTATTTTCCTGTGACCATTACTTCACTAGATCCTTTTATCTCTGAAAGTAATCTAATTGAATGCTCTGAGTTTATGGACTTTATACACAGATTTCTGCTTTTTATTACTGTGTGAATCTCGGACTGCAGATGTGTGAGTTGGCTTGGGCCTTTATAGATGTTTCACTTTGACATCACATGGGGATTATGGGATTCGGGCTCTTATGAACTTGTTTCCTAACTGAAGAGTTAAAGGCTTGAAAAATCAAATACATTTTATTTACTGCTGACAAAACGATTGTCACAAACACCTACAGTATATCCTGTCTAGCATAGTTGGGAGGTTACTTCAATAAAATATTCTGATACAGTAACTCATCACCAGTGGAAAAAAAGTAGTTAGCTACCTTATCCAAGTTTCACCTTATCTAAGTGTTCTAACTTGATTACTTTCCGTTCATTTTGCATTTCATCAATACAAGACATTTTAAAAAGTATTTTACTATGAACTGCAAAACTACCCATGTAAATTAAATTAACCTACATGCAAATTGCCAGGGTTAGGGTAGTATTATGTTTGCAGGAAAACATCTGAACAGTTTAGCTCATTCAAGGCAAATTATCTTTACATGCCGAGATGCCCCTTGGCGTAAAAGGAATAACCTTGAAGAACTGGGAAGTGTGCATACCATACTGCTTTGCCATAGCCGACGCCATACTGTGATATATTTGTGTATATGTGCATGCCCTCTTACCTCCTGACGGACATTGTCAGATCTGTGTATCTGCCAGCAGCCCTCTTTGCCCTCATGTATTTGGATTTCACTATGACTTAATAGCTCCTAATAAACAATTTATGCCACTTAACTGGGCTAATACATTATATCCTGACACACGGTTGAGTAAGCACCGTGAATTTCTCTCCCTCTCCTCTTCCAGTTGTGAAAAAAACAAAATACTTGGCGCTACGCCACAGACAACACTGAGGCCCATTATCTTCTGCATGCTCACTATAAGGCAGCTCCGAAAGTTCAGCAAGGCCTCTGTCACTGACCAGGTATTAGGTATTGAATAACTGACCAGCCTGTTAATGAAATATGGATAGAGTGTTACTAATGAAATATGGATAGTGCTGCGGTTCAGCGAGTCTGCAGGAACATTCAGCACCACATTGTGTAGATTTGTAACTGACTTTGTAGAAGTTGCAGGAATTTACTATCAATACTTTGCAAGCATATAATGCACATGTAAAACATCATAATAGCCCAATAGAAAAAGACTTGCATATGAGAACATATCTCTGGGCGTCCAAGTTCCTGATGATAGAAAGTTATAATGATTGATTGTAATGATATGATGATGAATTAGATGGTAATTCAATACACCTGAGGAGGTCCAAAGGATCCAAAGGATTTAGTAGAGAGGGTAACGTGCATGTTTTTTGCTTGCGCCAGTGCACATGTATAAGCAGACACACACACACACAGTTGCACACACAAATACCTCAACCAGCACTCACACATGTCTAAGAAAAACAAATGAATCTCCCTGTACTCCCCTTCAACACACACGCACATACACGCATTCACACACACTCCTCTGTTTGCTTTCAGTCCTGTGTGTGTCTCCAGAGGGAAACTGTATCAGAAAACAGAGTTCACGTGACCTGGGGAGTCAGCCTTCCTTAATCCTACTGTCAGTCCTAATTGGACAGTAGGGGATTGATATAGTATGCCCTCTCTCTCAGTTTGTGTGTGTGTTTGTGTGTGTGCGTGTGTGGGCCCTAAAAGGCCTCATAGCTGAAGTTCATTTACAGACCGACTCCTGACTCCACACTCCAGAGAAGCTAGATAGGAGACAGACAGAGACAATGAAGTGCCTTTGTAAGTTGAAAATCAAGTGATAAGTTCAGTTAATATTTTTCTTTTCCATCACACCCCAGCTAAAATGTCAAACCTGCCAATTTTACTGCAAAATAGTGAAGTTAAAGAAACTCTCTCCATACAGATAGAGAAAGGTGTATATTTTGGAATAAATTATGGTCATTCATATACGTTATAATTACTTCATTCAATCTACAATGTGTCTGACTGATGTTTACCACTACCATGCAGCTCATTAAATTCCAATCAAGACTCTATGGCACTTCACCAGTAGAGGGCAATACTGCTAAAACTACGATGCCCAATGTCCAAAAAAACGACACCTTTGTTGAACAAATAGCAAAACTATAACGAATGATGCAGAGAGAGACGGGGGAGGAGGCTGTAAATGATGACAAACATGATCCATCATTACACATATTTCAAGCTGAGATCTTCCCCTAAAACCCACTTATCTGTGCTCTTTACTTTTTTCAGGAAGTAGCTGTGTCTACGCATATATTATAAGAGAGATAGAGGTGAGCAGCTTAAAGCAAGACACATTGCAAGAAAAGAGAAATGGATAAAAATGTGACCAGCTGTGTGAAACTAAACAGACTTTGCACTGCAAATCACTGAAGACATCCATCAAAAACAGCAAACTGCAACACGCATGTTTTAACTGCTTGTCTTTCTCCTCTTCCACCATACAGTTTCATTCTGTGAATTATTTTTTTTACATTTTGGCTCGAGGACAACAACCTTAGTCACACAATAAACTTCAGGAACACTGTGCTTACCACTCAGACAGGAACCCCTCATTCCAAGATAGTTTGTTTAATCATTCTCTTGCTATTTGGTTTAATTTATTTCATTTTCTTTTTTATGTGAGGCTGGCTGATGTTCCGCTGTAAACTCAGCTGAAAGCAACTCAACCTTTCTATGAAATCATCGGTATACTTTCACTTTTTGATTGGATAATTCAAACCTATTCCAGTTACCATGATGAAAAAACAAATGTAACAAAACCCAGAACTAAGCTCTAGATAAACTCGAATAAAGTCATTAACTCCACAAAACTATCTGCCTTTCAGTAATTACTCAGGCCCAGCAGTCTTTTTGTTTTTGTCAGTTCCTCTGATTGTTATCTTATGCAAAGCATTCACATGGTATTGTTCATAACATTTTAGTGAAATTGTAGTTTTGCACATGATCTTTAATTTGCTATTTGAATAATTGTGATGAACAGGGCAGAAAGTAGCAAATTCAGTATTTTTCTAATATTTACACATTAAAGTGTGTGTGTGTGTGTGTGTGTGTGTGTGTGTGTGTGTGTGTGTGTGTGTGTGTGTGTGTGTGTGTGTGTGTGTGTGTGTGTGTGTGTGTGTGTGATTTGTGTGATTTGTGTGTGTGTGTGTGTGTGTGTGTGTGTGTGTGTGTGTGTGTGTGTGTGTGTGTGTGTGTGTGTGATACCCTCTTTTGGAATAGAGATTCAGGAATTTCTGGTAAACATCTAGACTTAAAAAAAGACCTACCTAGTCTGTTTCAGGCATTATGTTGGCATTTGTTGTGGCTCTAAAACACACATCCATAGAAAAGTTTGGTCTCATTTGGAACAGCATTATCTGCAGAATAATTCCATATTCGATATACTTTATATAATGTACTTATGATCCACTAAATGCATGCTATCAATCTACTATCACCTCAATAGGAGAGCTCTCAAAAGGTAAAGTTCACAAAAATATGAAATATTACGCTTACTTTTTCTTCTCTTCCTTTATGTGGACTTTTTGCTATGAATACGCCCCAGCTCTCATCTGAAGATTTGTTGAATAACAGATGATCTGTTCTGAGTCCTCACAGAGAGCTGTTGTTTAGACAGGTAATGGGCTGAGAGCAACACAACCACAGAAACCACTGTTACGCTGGATCTGGTTACAAACGCACAGCACCTGTGTGTGTGTGTCTGTGTGTCTGTGTGCATGCGCATATCTGAGTGAGTGTGTGTTCTTGCATCTGTCTCATGTGTGCATGCATATTTGTGAGCACCAGTTTGTCCATAAATGTTATTCAGTGTAAGTGCTGCTAAGATTGTTCACACAGCTCGTGTGTGTGTGTGTGTGTGTGTGTGTGTGTGTGTGTGTGTGTGTGTGTGTGTGTGTGTGTGTGTGTGTGTGTGTGTGTGTGTGTGTGTGTGTGTGTGTGTTTACCATAACATAACAGCAGGTTATGAGGTTAGGCTGCCTGTGTTTATTTGTTTGCCTTGCAGATACCCTTATACAGGGCACTCAGGTTGTGGTTCATTTAACACATCCACATATTTACACAGCTGGATATGAGCTGATAGGAGGACGCTTGTGCTCAACCAGTTTAATGCTTAGAAAGAGGAGTTAGACACATTATTTTACTTTCTTTTGTTAACCTAACATATGTAAAGTTCTGCAGTGTGCGCAAATAGAAGCTGTGACTTCAGTTCCACACAGACTCTCATCATGTATCCCTTTATTCCCTTATCTATCTTGCATCAGATACTTTACTTCACCATCTCTATGCCCAGATGCACTGCTCCACATTTCCTCCCCATCTTGCCATCTCTTTTTTCCTCTCCTGCATTTCTCTTCCCACCTCTCTCTTCATGGTCTATCGCTCAGTTCTTTCTCCTTCACTCTCCCATCGCCATGCCCACCACATCCACCTTACAATCTTTCCTCTGTTCTACCTTTCCACATTTTCCTCAATCCTCCTCCCAGTTTCACCCTCCCTCTTGCTTTTTCTCCATACATACAAAAGCCACATGTAGGGTCTGCTTCTAATCTCCACATGCTGGGGTCTCCAGTTGTTTTGCTTGTCCAGGGACCTCACAATGCAGTTTCCAGTGCCCAGGACCCACCGTGTGCAGATTTAATTAGATAAAGCGAATGGTGGAAAGAGCTGAAGAATCGAAATTGGACATGGGGGTTTTACAAGGAGGACTGGTTGGTCCTTGGCACTGCATGAGACTGGCACAACAATGAGCTTCACAGTGAGAGGGGCAATGAGAAAGTGGAAGAGAAGGGGGAATGAGAATGAAGAATGGAGATGGCATACTTAACTTCCCTGGTAGTCACTAAGGGTGTGTGTCTATTGTGCTCCCAGTCTATAGGCTGCTGGAACCACACCTACTCATGCCACTGAGCCTGAGAGCCTAAAGGGTCTCAAACATTGGCACATTCCTACACAACACAGGTAATATGTACAGTAATTACAATTAAAAACTTTTGAGAAAAGCATGATTATGAGAAACTACTCTTACATGCACAAATCTTAAATGGTTGCTTGGTCAAGCTTATTCAAAAACGACTTTCTTTAGGTTTGGCTTTAAGTAGCTGCTTAAGGTTTGATAAAAAAATGTTTTCAGAAAACCATTATATTCTCGGACTTAAAGCAACTGTAGACACTAAAGCTGACACTAACCATTTATTTTTTTACAGTTCAGGTTTAACTTTTTTGAATTCTAATGCTGCTCTTTACCCTGTGAGACCACCAATTTGTGTGGTATGCTTTGTGTTATAGAATAATGATTTAACAATGTTATGGTTTCAATTTGCGTTCCATTCACTAGTGTCTTCCACATTGGCCCTAAAATAGAAAATACCAGCATGTACTGTATGATATATTTCTTGCACTGACAACCAGTTCTCATTATCCTGCCTGTCATCACATTATCGCATTAATGTCTAGAGAAAATAACAAATAGACATATTGGAGAATGGATGGAAAGCAGAGATACATTGAAGGAGTATTGAGTGAATAACAGAGACAGGGTTATGTATTAGGACACAAAGGAGACACGAACATTTTGGATGGAGGAAGAAAGTGGTTCCCTTTGATGGGGAATGACTGTCTGCACGTAAATGAGAATAACAAGTGTTTAGTGGCTGTTGTGACCCTGGGCAAAAACCCTGCCATCATGTAACTGCAGCTGTGGCATATCTTAACCAAAGCACGACTAATAGCAGCACGATTCAGCTGGCTTCCATTACATAACGCGGGATGAATAGTCTATTAGATTATTCGTTTCCAATTGGCAGGTGGAGGATATTCTTATATCGTTGCGGTTAATTCTAGAGGAACACGATTGTTTTTCCTGTATTAATCATGAGAGTTTTCCTGCACTTTGTCATTATCAGTTTAATATAAACACGTGCAGGAAGACACGCCACGTGTGATACGTTTAATTTTCTCTCTGGCTTCAGTTAATCAGGGTATTCCTGTAAACTATGATTGGCATAACATAGCGGTTTCCTCACTTTACCAACACAGTGAACTCTCTGTATCATTGAAGCTGTTTTGATGCACTGCTCCCTATTGTTTATCCTTTCCCCAGGCTTAATGGTAAGCCACTTGAGACCGTAATTGACAGTGATTGTACAACCGCTAGGGGGATAAAACCCCTAAATTGTTATAAAATTAATGTAATTTAAAGCCTTAAGAAATTAAAATTACTACTAACTCTAATTGTTGACATTTGTGAAATGAGTTGCACTGCGAGTGACACAAAATATGTGTCTGCAAAAGTTCCAATGGAATTTCATTTTATACCATCTCCAAATATGAGGATTTGCACATTTTGAAAAAAATGGGCTGACTGTGAACAAGACCGCTGTTTCCTCCCTCTTCCTCTTGTGCAGTTTATCTTTAGCGATGCATCCATGTTGATCCATCCATCAGCCCAAGTCTAAGTGGCCTCCTTAACTTCTGAGCTTCCTATGGCAACTTTTTCAACCTTATACACACACAGTGTGCTGTTGGTGTGTGAACATTCTTGTGGGCACCAATAAAAGACAAATACCAAGAATTCCCCCAAGAAACTAATCGCTCAAATCCAGCTTGTCAATATAAACATTTTACTACTTTCAACGAAATGCGGCTATAATGGGTGAAACGTGTGTCCAATCTGTGGTTATCCAGATAACGTCAGCCTGGTTTCTCACCTGCAGTGCTGTCACACATTAGCACCTGAGTGTGAATGGTAGAGGTGTTTATCTCTACTTTTACTTGTGAAAAGTCAGAATGTTATTGCTCCTGTGATAAATAACTGTACAATGCAAATGTGATCCTTGCTAAACTGACTCCATCAGATTGTGATGCATCTTATCTCATTATTGGTATGGATACTGTATTAGAATGGATCAAACAATTGCCCTACTCAAAGAAGACATATCATAATCAATTTCAGCATCATACTTGTATTTTGGGTTTCTTCTAGATGTTTATATATTTTCTTTCTTCCTCTCATTTTACCCTGAATCGCTGTTTAAGTGCCCGTCTGTTAAAGCAGTCCTTCCTGGAAAATCCCTGACTGTCTTAGCAAATGGTTTATCTTTGTGTTGCATTAGTAAGTCAGATCTCCATCATAGCATCACATGTTGTTTGAATAAAAGAGGAATTGTCTAATGTTAAAAGTACATGTCTCACACTTTAAAAGCAAAATACATGAGTATCACTTTCCTGCTGCAGACATCAGAGACTTGTTGTTCTGTGTTAACTTTTCTCTCTGTTTATCTTCAGAGATTCCAGACAAACTCTTGCTGAAGGGAAAGTGGCCAAACATCTGTGAGCTGGCACTGAGCAGCGACAGGGCTGCTGCAAATTGGTAACGTGCACGGAAAAACCCGCGGACACACTCATACGCTGCAGACAAACACTTGACACACATATTCATGGCCACCTACCCTAAATACACATTGACAATCAGATCTAGAAACCCTCATTGATGTATATTTAGCAGAGGATCAATAATTCAACTTAAAACGTGACATGGTGTTGCGGCTGGATAGACATGCAAAGAGTCACGCACACTTTCTTACAACTCAAGGCTCACCTTAAGGCCGCCGGGTAGAGAGAAAACAATTAAGCCAAGCACGACAAATCCTGTTACAAAGCTACTATGTCTTTGAAACTAGAACCTCAAAATGTGCAAGCTAAATTAGGTTAGAAAGACCACAAAAGCAGGAAAAGGTTATCACCTAATTTCCAGGACACAGATGTGATTGTTTTAGCTGTGATACTGTTCCAGTTGGCGGCTGTTCTCAGGACTAAAAATGTTATTAAGCCTCTCCCCCTCATGTTTTTCTTTTCAAACCGTGCTTTTCTTTTATAAGGCTTGTTTATTTACGACTGAAGCTGTTTTCCACTGTTTCAGGATGACATGGAACACCTGCTCTTCATGCAATGTGCCTAAATCCTTTCCAACATGAAATTGTTCTTCTTCTTGCTGTTACAAAGTCAAGGACACTGAAAAGCAGACCATGATAGTGATGATGTTTAAGAAACTGAAATTGTTTTTCTTTTCAAACTCCTTTCGATTTGGCTGCAGAAAAACACATCATGTCAACCAGACACGATGACTATGCATAATCAGATTCTGAAAGAGTCCAACTTACGTTCATCTGACAGCGTTGTTTGCATGTTCTCTTTTTTCCCCAGTGAAAAACAGCAGGTTTGTGTTTGGGCAGATGGACGGGAGTTGGCTGATGCTCCTTGGGGATGAAATCAACTCTGCCGTAGACCGAGGTCCATGTTTATCTTTGGGCTTTATTAGATGTTGATGTTGGCCGTGTGAGAGAACCACTTGTATAAAAAACTATGTTTAAGGGGAAAAGGGAGAGGGACAGAGAAAGAGGCATGTTGAGGAGAGAGAGAGGGAGAGAAAAGCTAAAAAGGGAATGTTTTTAGATTTCATCAACTGTACAGCTAGATAAAAAGATACTTGTTAACATAGGAATTTAGTATATTCTTTGAGACATATAGTACGTGTTGTTCCAGAATTAAAAGAATCTAGTTGAGGAGTAGCATTATAATTTTTCCAGGAAGAAAGCTTTCTATTTCCAACATGCTTCGCAACCCTGAAATTATCAAAACGGAACCTGTATGTGAGAATGCAAATGTTTGAATCATCTGAACAGGACGTCATACCATGCTAGCTGCTTCGATCAAAGTCAGGCTTAGATCTGATTAATTATGTGTGGAAAGAGCAGCTTATAGCGACAATTCACCATGAGCGAGTTAGTGAGTTTATGACTTTTCTTTTGTGGCTTGAGTGAAACCAGACAACAACAAACATCGAAGGCTTAAGAGGAGTGGTAATTTAAACGAAAAAGCCAACGAAAATGTCTGATGGAATGGACGACAAGATTGGGAACATCTGGTTGTTAGAAAAATTGTTAAAAGTTGTTTATCACCACATAAAGAAATGCATCATGTCCTGACTGCTTCATGTTCTACCTAGACAGAATCAAGTATTTCCAGTAAGCGATAACACCTCTGACAAAAACTCTTTTTTGTTACGTGTGGCAAAGGGTATCTCAGGACATTGTGCAGACCTTATTCTCTGTTTCATGTAAAAAAAAAGACGTGTTTTGCTCAAAATACCAAACAGATCATGCATTTTAGCATGTCCGCTATCCCTCTGTTTCAGCCCCGTTTTCGAAAGTGCTGATTCTGTGACTTTCCATTTCATACAGATGAGCTGCTGCTGGCCACGCTCCTTTGGAACGCAGCTCTCTGTCTGAAGAGAGAAGTTTCTAACGGAGAAACTCAACTAAATGCTGCCGTGATTAAACGCCATATTATGTTCCAAATCACATCAAGCATTATTTCTGAAAAACTTCTCAGTGTTTACCACTAGAGCAGTGACATTATATGTATTATATAAACAACAACTCTAAGTCCCTGCTTCAGACATCCTACACAGACACACAGAACTGCACAAGGGGATTCAGACGATTGGTTGGGACGTGTCACGTGGGTGGGACGTTGCCAGGAGTTCAACGTAAGGCCAGCCCCCATTTCTGATATGACGTCATATCGGCAGCAAATCTGGATCAGCTCATTTGTACCCCCGTTATTAGAGATGTGGGTAAGGAGGAAAAGAGAGAGGGTTGTATTTACTGACACTTTGTGAGTCTCCTTACACACCGGGGACACATTTTTATGTATAAAAGGGAGCAAAAAGTGCATTTTGCATAATAGGGGACCTTTAAATAAAGTTGATGAAGTCTGTTGTATTCCCACCTCTAGTAGAAATGCTATCCTTGGAAGGCTCAGCCAGTGTGCAGCTGTCCATCACACTGCTGGAGAAACAACTCATGGGTTTTGGACTCAACACTCGGCTCAGTGCTTGATTTGACCCTGTGTTGGCCCTGTGTGTGTAAGTGTATTACACTATGTGTGCTTTGTCAGCACTTGGAAACACATTGTTTTGAAATACACCTACAGAAGGGAATGTGAGAGAGGTTTTTGGTTGCCTTCCATTTAAACATCTTTAGTCATCTGGGTTTAAACCTTGTGTAGAAATCAGACTTCTAGTCTAATCTGACTTTGCAATATACACGAAGATAAGAAGAAAGCTAAATTCCAGCAAAAAGAAAAAGAAGGAGGTCATTGGGAAGGGGGTTGGGTTAGTTTCTGATTGTCAGAAATGCACCTGAGTGCTGTGTAATGATCACTCATGGGAAAAACAAACTGTGGATCCAATGAGATGAGGCCACAGCTGGCAGACCTTCGGCTGCTGCTGCTGCCATGTTGTATCATTTGGCAGAGTTGTGAGGAGACACCAGAGTAGGGAGCTGAACTCTGTCTTCTTCTAAAACTACTTTTTTGATGTTGTGGGTATTAAATGATGATACAAAAACGGTCAGAGCCATAAAATGTTGACTGAAGCTTTTTCGTATTATTTCTTTGGCAAACCGGGGGCAAATCCATACAAACATTTGGATGGATGGATTGAGAAGCAGGAAGACAAGCAGGTAGAATGGAAGTCTGTCAGAAGGGCAAGTGCAAACACACCTACAAAACAATGAAGTGACAGATTGCTTGGTGAGTGGATGGATGGAGAGCTGAGTGAGGAATGTGAAAATGATGGATCCACGGGTGGATGTGAGAGGAGACAGATTAACACAAAGAACGAAAGATGAATGGAGTTTAATGGCAGGGTGCAGTGACACACTGACAGACAGACAGACAGACAGGGAGCTGCTCTACACGCTAAAGTGCACCAAAATTGTTTTTTATCCCATCCTTTTACATGCAATATTCATGGCCAAAGAATACCCTTGATGATCTGTGACAAGTCGTGGTGTTTGATCAAACCAGAACATTTTAGATACAACTTTCTGACTTTTGAGAGAAAGACCTTGCACATTGTTGGTTGTGCACATGGTCAACGGTGAGTTTGTCCCATGTCCAGCAGCTGGTGTTTGGTGGATTAGGAGAGTGTGTGTTTCCATTTACCCTTGCTGCCTTGCGTATGTATGAACATAGGCACTTGTGTAAAATACATCTATTTCATAATGTGTACAAGTCGTTTCAAGCTTGTTCTGTCCAAGAAAGAACATTTTTGGCCGTCACTAGAGGTCACGTCTGGTGCCAAACTAAACAAAGTGGTGTATCTGATTTCCCTGCAAGAAAAAAGCCATGGCAGCACTGTTGTTCACTGGATTCAGTTAAAGCATGCCCCCCTTTTTTTGGATGATGCTAAACTTTGCAGGGTGTTTGTTGTTAGAAATTGGATCCGACTCAGTTCTAATAATGGGACTGTTGAGTTTGAATATAAATATTTGTATTTCTTACAGTTTTGTACTGAATAGCTCAGTGCTGCTGCCCTTATGCAACAACAGAACACTGAATTAATTAATTCAAAATATAAAATGCTATAATTTCACATTTTTGGTTTCATCAATCATGTCTCATACATGTTCAGTACCTTGTTTCAGAGACAATCATATAGGGAATTTGCCTCTTATATTGCGAGCAAGAAACCTCTGTAACTTAATGGTAAATACCAATGTTATTTGTTTATATACTGTATTTGCTTGCAATTGGTGACCACAGTTTAATTAAAGGAGAACGATATGAGGGTTAAGGAAGATTTATTGGTCCATGAGCTCATTACTGATGGTTGGTGGAAATCAACATCTGTTTTCCTTTTCCCCCTCTCCCCCTGCCCGTACGTCCAACCCCACCTCACATATCTGTCATCCTGGTGTTATTTATTGCCCCTGTCTTCAATCCCCGGGGTTTATTTACCTGCTTCGAAACCCCTTTGCAAAATGTGTGTGCGAGGTGATGTATGTATTGGGTTTGGAAGGCAAAAGGATAGGCTGGGGTATTCATCTTGAGTATACTGTCTGATTTGTTGCTAAAGTCTGCCCTCACCACCTTAGAATGTCCACTGTAGTCCAAGGCAAAAAATGTTCCTTTTTAAATTGAAAATGCAGTTTAGAATTAGAATTCAGCTCATGGGGGAACTGTAACTTGTTATATTCTGTCATATTAGGTCAGGTAATATATCACATGTGTGAAGCAATATCTTTCTTCTAGTCAGACTGGAACAAAGCATGGGTATATGCTGCATTTCACCGCAGTGTTCCACCATTTTAAAAGATGAATTGGCTCAACTGGGATTCTGCTATTACAGGGGAAGAACACCACAGCACATTGTCATTGGTTAAGATTCCCATTTCATCATTTGCAGTAAACAACATGTTTACTGTTTTCATATGATGCCATGTCCGTTTCCAAGACTCCCTGTACATGTCATACAACTGTCAGAGAAGGAAAAGATTGTGAAACGGTGCAGTTAATGTAAGATGGATTTGTCCCTACTTTCCTTGCTAACCAGTCACACACACACACACACACACACACACACACACACACACACACACACACACACACACACACACACACACACACACACACACACACACACACACACACACACACACACACACACACATATGCATGAACCCCCCTTCTCACCCCATCTGTGGCCCATGAAATAAAGGTGCTGATGAGCAGCTCCTATCAGCAGATGCCATCTTGGCCTTGTCATCAGTGGCTTGCACGGTCACAGAGAAGGGGGCTGACGGCGTCGCCTTTCAAAGGCTCTTCGCCAGCCGCTGCCTCCCCTCAAATTCCTTTGCTCTCCATCTCTTTATGCTACATTTATAACTTGCACTTAGATAATATCCTGTCTGATCGTCCTTTTTTTCCTCTCAGATCAAATTGCAGTGACCAAGCTATTGAATAAGATGAGGTGTTGAAAACCTGACAGCGACAATATGACCACCATTTTCACTTCTTTGCAGGAATTTCCATAGAAATTGGCCTTTATGTTGTCAAAGTCATTCATTTAACAGTTTAGAACTTGTTTTATAGCAGAGGTATTGAAAAACATTTTCAAAAATCCCTCTCTTTTCTCTCAGAAATATCTTAACAGCATAAGATTTAAATTTCTCGCTGTAGTGTTCTGCGTTTTTAAAATAAAATCAATTAGCATTTATATGTAACTGTAACCTTATTCATTATCAATAATCAAGTAGAATATACAGACTGATTGAACTTGTAGTGTATAACGCTTTTTTGGAAAACAAATAGTAGCTGCCCGTCCCATGAATTACATTCTGTTCTCACAAAATTTAGTCAAAGAAGATTGCATAGAAAACATTTTTTTTTAAAAAGCCTGCAAAACAAGCCTGGCGGAGCCTGTTTTTTCTTTATTTTCAAAATGTATTTCTACTTCCTTACCTTTGATTCAAAGTTTGAAAAAACGTAGTACCATTGACATGCACAATTTTTGGTCATCATCGGTGACCCTGGAATATTTTTTGGTTTTGCTAATGGCTGACATGGCCAGTGTGTGTAGTGCTATACTTTGCTTAGACCTGGGACAACAGGTCAATTGCCTCATGCTGTCATCTTTCTGACATCTCTCTTATGCTGCTCTGTATCAAACACTACACAATTGATTTCAGATGAGCTGGGCTTGTGGCATAAAGCTGCAAACGCTAGGTGAATCTACATGTGGGTTTTTCCTCTTTGTCTATCCAAACAGGGTGTTTGTGTCTATGTCTGGCACACACGTTTCATCTGGTCTGTGTGAATGTTGAGGGCAGCCGTTGTGTAGGAGTGGAACCAAAAGTGTCGGTGTCAGCATCGCAACGACGGGTTGAACACTGTTCCCGTCTGGTTCCTGGACTCCACAGGAAACAGACATGTTCAGAAGACACCTGGTGCCTGTTTCCTCTTTCAACGTTTGAAGAAAAACAAACACCAGAGTAGGAAAGCAGGGGATTTCTCCCTTCAGGCCTCTATGACGTCAAACTGGGCCTCTGGTCATCATCGCCCTGCAAAACTGACACTTATAGAAAGAAGGAGAAAAATGCACTCACAAATATGAAATACTGAACAACTGCTGTTACTTATGGGTGCAATGTTGTTTTATTAAATATTACCTAAGAAGAAAACAATAGGGCATTTATCTTGATCCAGGGGTAAAATGTTGGTGCTGTATTTTTAAGTTTGGGACGATGTGTGAACCCTGCAGCTTCAAGGAGAGGGCTAACGGTACGCTGGCTGTTTATGGACAGTAAATATCTGCACACTGTAGGTTGACTGCTTGTTGGGCTGTTTTCTCTGTATACATCACATAATGAGGCTTTGGATAGAGGCTTTGGAGTTGTTTGAAGGCTACTTTGAAAAAGCTGGGCTTAGTAAGGACGTATGTTAATTGATTTTGAATAGTTAGTAAATAAAACGTAATGGTACTACTTTAAATTCAGTGGAGGGCTAAGTACATTCACCTATAACTTTCACCTTTTCACCCAAATTCGACATGTATGCAGTTTGTACTCTATGGTTACAAACACTCAATACACATTACACTCTTCATTGAGAATTTCCACTAATTTGCTGCAACTGACTTGAAATGACTAAACAGCATCATCTTCTCCCCAGTGGGGATATAATGAATACAACAATGATGCGTCATCTGTTAACTGAGTATATATCATGTCACTGAAAAATGTTCTCCAGGAACAGCATAAAGGAAAAGGACAGGCAGCGACCCATCTGAGAAAAACATGCTCCAAAACCTAACCACAAATGACTCTAACCTTTCAAGATTTTGCAGGAGAAGCAGATTTGAGAAGATTTGCTATTTGTAACCAAATCATCCTGAGTCAATTTTTAAACCATTATTTTTAGTTTTTAGAACTTCTGACATATGTGCTGAGTCTTGATGAGGTGGTGTCTTTAAGCAAAATAAATGCAAAAGGTTAAATAAAGAGCAGCACAAGATAAAAGCCAGGCCCTCAATTTCAGAATCTGGGCTGATCGTTGCACGGTTGTCAGCTGCTGGGACTTTGTAGGTGTGACGGCCACACACACTGACCCTGGTATTCCACACACGCTAATACTCCAATGTCTGTACCACGGCCATCCCCTTCCATGAGGAAAGACACTTTGCTGCAGAAAATGTTTCATAGACAGTGGCACATACACACTAGTGCTTGCACATATTTATAGATAGAAGGTTTGATTTCATTATATGGTATGCTCATGCATGACAACATGAAAGAGGAGCCGCTTTCCCTCCAAATCCTCCAGACTGTGAGGGACAAATTAGTAAGCATGGTGGCCACAACCATTTCCTCCCATCGCCTCGCCTTCATCCTGTTCACATCATGCAGCCCTGGAGGAGGACTACCCAGCTCAGAAATTGATCCTTTTTATCCTTCAGATTTTGTTTTTCTTTTAAATACTTCTTTACGCTACACTGCCCAGAGAAGAATTAAAAAAAGGGTTAGACAAAAAACTCAAACTGGCAGGAATTTTTTCATCAGTTGACTTATTTACTAAGTCATCTAATAAAATACAGACATGTTCACATATTCTTACTCTGTAAACTGTCTGAGCCAGGGATTGTTGGTACAAGGCCTCCCCCACCACGAGGGTATCACACACACACACACACACACACACACACACACACACACACACACACACACACACACACACACACACACACACACACACACACACACACACACACACACACACACACACACACACACACACACACACACACACACACACACACACACACACTTTCCCTGTCTTCATAACTCACCCTGATGACGTTAAAACGCCCATGTACAGCATTCTACTAGACAGGCATGCATACACACATACCAGGATAAGTGTTCACAGACAGATGCACTCCAGGAAATGGGTGTTATCTTATGAAACTTTAAATCTTTAATATTTGTCATTTACTACAGTTGGGATATATTCTGAATATACTATAAGTGCAATATTTATCCAATTCAACACATTGTTGTAATTCTGGTATAGTTGATGATATCAATAGTGAAATTGATCAGATATCAGTCCCAATGGGGCATAGTAATGGATGCCATTATTTCAAAAGTATCTAAAAATAACCACTCAGTATATTTATATTTTTGTATACATTCTGTCCTGCACAGTAAGGCATATAGTTTAATAATTGTACACTAGTATTGGTTTGTTTATTGCTATTGGCCGATACCGAAAACCCAGTAATCGGGCAAAAATAGTTGGATCTATGAATCTGTAGCCTAACTAGTAACCCCCAAATGATAAGCTTGACTCCAAGATACGAGAGGTTGTTGCTGTAAGTGGTTAGATTGTTCCCGCTTTATCTTCTTCTTCTCTTCAGCTATTCCAAACAAAGAATTGTTTTTGCTGACGCACGTAGATGTACGCAAGAGGATGTTCCAGTGAATACTTTCTGTTTAAAAGGGCAAAACTTACAGGTTGAGTCACTGCTGTGTGATATATTAATATCATCATCCATTGCAGAGTGCCAGAGCTGCAGCAAAGCAAAGCCTGGGAAACTGCATTTTCACAGTAGCCGCAAAAGAGCCCAATCAGATAAGTGTAAAAGAAATAAAAGTACCCTTCCTGCTGTTTTGTGGCTCTGTGGGCCATACCTGTGGAGCTTGTGTGTGAGGTATTGTCTGCACAAGGATGCCCACACCTCACAGGAAAAAGTGCCGGGGGCATGGGTGTTTATGCATCTCCTCTTTAGGGGAGACACTTCGTGTGAGTGTGTGGTAGCACATACAGTAGGTCTGTCTGACTGTGTTTACAGTGTGTGTCCGTGTATGGGATGGCCTGGGGAAGTGGACTTGGCTAATAAACTGTTGTAAATGCAGTAATTAAATACAGTTAAAGCTGCTGGTTCTTCTCGGCCACCCCCTGACAAAGCATAGCCCACCCCTGGAGACTAGCATGTTAGCTCAATATTAGTGTTAATGTGCCTTTATGGAGAAGGGGGCACTTGTGTGTGTGTGGTGGGTAAGGAGGGGAGAAAGAAAAACCCTTATTCAGACTTTTTTGGAGATCGAGTAGTTTTTTAAAAAGATTAACCCATAGTCATATACACTTGAGGCTTGACCATGTGAAATTAGCATCACTCTGAGTTTTTCTTTACAGAAAAAATAGAAGAGAAAGTGATCTATTTTCTTTGTCTTGGAGTGATTGACAGGAGGGTTCCTATGTAATCCCACAGTGTTAGTTTATGGTTTTCAGTAATGGGTCTCTGTGACTTATCTCTGGTCTCTTGTTTTGTGATTGATTTGACACAATGGGAATATCATCTTTCAAAATATTGTGATATTGCTGTTTAGGTGCAGATTTTTTTAAAGGTTTGCTTCTAGTTTTATGGTTGGAAAAACTATAAGATTTCTAAATGTTGTTCTTGTCAAGTTCTTGATGTTCTGATATCCATCCATCCATCCATCCATCCATCCATCCATCCATCCATCCATCCATCCATCCATCCATCCATCCATCATCCATCCATCCATCCATCCATCCATCCATCCATCCATCCATCCATCCATCCATCCATCCATCCATCCATCCATCCATCTTCTCCCGCTTTTCTGTCAGGGTCGCGGAAGTAACAGCTCCAGCAGAGAGCCCCAAACTTTCCTTTCCCTGGCCACATCAACCAGCTCTGACTGGGGGATTCCAGGACGCTCCCAGGCCAGCGAAGAGATATAATCCCTGCACCTGGACCTCACCCCATACTCCCGCAGCACCTCCCACAGTATCTCCCTGGGAACCCGGTCATACGCCTTCTCCAAATCCACAAAGCACATGTAGACCGGATGAGCGTACTCCCAGGCCCCCTCCAGGATCCTTGCGAGAGTGAAAAGCTGATCCGTCGTTCCATGACCAGGAAGAAAACCGCATTGTTCCTCTTCAATCTGAGGTTCGACAATCGGCCGGACCCTCCTTTCCAGCACCTTAGAGTAAACTTTCCCGGGGAGGCTGAGTAATGTGATGCCTCTGTAATTGGCACACACCCTCTGATCCCCCTTTTTAAAAAGAGGAACCACCACCCCGGTCTGCCACTCCTTCGGTACTGTTTCCGACTTCCACGCAATGTTGATGAGACGTGTCAACCATGACAGTCCCTCAACACCCAGAGCCTTCAGCATTTCTGGGCGGATCTCATCCACCCCCGGGGCTTTGCCACTGTGGAGCTGTTTAACTACCTCAGTGACTTCCCCCTGTGAGATTGGAATTGATCCCCCTTCATACTCCAGCTCGCCTCTAACATAGAGGGCGGAGTTGTCGGATTCAGGAGTTCCTCAAAGTGTTCCTTCCACCGCCCTAACACACTATCAGTTGAGGTCAACAGCATCCCATCCTTACTGTACCAGCTTGGATAGTTCCCTGCTTCCCCCTCCTGAGGTGTCGGACAGGTTTTCCAGAACAACTTTGGTGCCGACCGAAAGTCCTTCTCCATGGCTTCTCCAAACTTCTCTCACACCCGCTGCTTTGCCTCGGCCACGGCTGAAGGAAGGAAGGCCTCCTTCTTCAGTCGGACGGCTTCCCTGACCACCGGTGTCCACCAGGAGGTTCGAGGGTTACCGCCCCTTGAGGCACCTAAGACCTTGAGACCGCAGCTCCCCGCAGCAGCTTCGGCAATAGAGGCTTTGAACACCGCCCACTCTGGTTCAATGTCCCCAGCCTCCACAGGGATGCCTGAAAAGCTCCGCCGGAGGTGTGAGTTGAAGGCCTCCCGGATTTGGGATTCCTCCAGACGTTCCCAGTTCACCCGCACTACACGTTTGGGCTTACCAGGTCTGTCCAGAGGCTTCCCCTGCCACTCGACCCAACTCACCACCAGATGGTGATCAGTTGACAACTCCGCCCCTCTCTTCACCCGAGTGTCCAAAACATGCGGCCTCAGGTCCAATGATACGATAACAAAATTGATCATGGACCTTCTGCCTAGGGTGCTCTGGTACCACGTACACTTATGAGCATCCTTATGTTCGAACATGGTGTTTGTTATGGCCAATCCATGACTAGCACAGAAGTCCAGTAGCAAACCACCACTCCGGTTCAGATCGGGGGGGCCGTTCCTCCCAATCACGCCCCTCCAAGTGTCTCCATCATTGCCCATGTGTGCGTTGAAGTCTCCCAGCAAGACTAAGGAGTCCCCTTCAGGAGCCCCATACAGGACTTCTTTCAGGGTCTCCAAGAAGGCTGAATACTCTGAACTGCTGTTTGATGCATAAGCACACACAACAGTCAGAGTTTTCCCCCCCATGACCCGCAGGCGTAGAGAGGCGACCCTCTCGTCCACTGGGGTAAACTCCAACAAAGTGGCACTCAACCGGGGGCTTGTGAGTATCCCCACAAGAGTCAAAACCCCTGTCAAGAAGTAAGGTTCCAGAGCCGACGCTGTGCTTAGAGGTGAGCCCCACCAGATCCAACTGGTAACGCTCCACCTCCCGCACAAGCTCCGGCTCCTTCCCCTCCAAAGAGGTGACATTCCACGTCCCCAAAGCCAGCTTCTGTCGCCTGAGTCTGGTCCGTCGAGACCCTCTGCTTTCACTGCCACATTTCTGGCAGCGCACCCGACCCCATCGCTGTTTCCCGTAGGTGGTGGGCCCGCGGGGCGGGGAAGCGGAGGTGTTGACCCACGTTGCTTTTTCGGGTTGTGCCCGGCCGGGGTCCCACAATCACGTTCCAATATGTAATTGGAAAGGTGCATTTAGACTATACAGGACCGCTCAAACATCTATATTTCAGTTCTTATAAACCTGTGTGAATCGAATGTGAAGAAGTATAAAGTCTAAATAGACTAAGATCCACCGCCATGTCAGCAACTCTGTGAGGATGTATTAAGCTAAATTAAGCTTGTAAAAGGCAAGTGATTCCATTTAAACCAGAGAGGGACATGAAAGTCTGTACAACATTACATTGCATCCATTCAATAGTTGTCAGGACATTGTGTCTTGTCAGATCTAATGGTTTCATTACGCTGTCAAAGGCTCACCCCACACACACACAGTCATAGAGAGCACGGCTAGGCTGTGTGGCACACCAATGATATAAACACTATGTGGGAATGCAAACAAACTCCCTCACTGGTTCTCTCTCTCTTTCAGAAACCTCTTCTCAGAGGTAAGTTTTCTTGGAGCTAATTCCTTTAGTTCTCAGTTTCAAAGTTACCAGACCTAACTAAAACTTCTAGGAAATGTAAAACTCTTCTTAAATAAGCAAAAGACTGATTAATTGAATTTTGCAATTAAAATAATTGATGATGACATACAGTACAGGGGCGACGTTGGACTTAGTTAACACCTAAAAAGATATTGTTTGTGGCCCAGGTCCATCCACAATGATACAGTCCAGCTAGTCAATTGGGGAAAAATAGCCAGCCCCCTAGTTTTTTGCTACCAAAATGTCAAGCTCTGAAACATATATTTAGTGCCTTGTGCATTTTGTAAACAATGTAATGTATTGAGTAGTCACACCTGTCAACTCTGACACTGCTGAACTGCATGTGTGGTACAGTTCACTCCGCTGCTCTTGCAACACTATTTACTGTTAAGCCTTTACACGCCGAGAGCATTGTCTTTGATAACCTAATTGGCATGTCAACGTGATTGGGTCGCTTTCGTACCCGCCGATGTGGAAGCCAACATCATGGCTAAGAGCCTCCCCTTTATTCAGATATGTCCTTTGTTTCCTGTCATTCTTTGATATCATTTATCACATATATAAGGATGCTAAACAATGCATTTTGACACTAGAAAAGCAGAATCATTAATTAAAACCACCACTTCCTGTCGGACCCCCTGCTGTTTCTTAAAGCATGACAAATTACTTCCCTGCATTCCTGCCATCTGCAATCGATTGCATCGGGCTACTATAGAAATACATACAGTGGAGGAAATAAGTATTTGATCCCCTGCCAATTTAGTTAGTTTACCCATTGACAAAGAAATGAACAGTCTGTAAGTTTTATTGTAGGTTTATTTTCACAGTGAAAAGATATAAATGAAAGTGCATTTAATTGTGGGAAATGAGTATTTGATCCCCTTGCAAAACAAGCCTTAGTACTTGGTGGAAAAAGCCTTGTTGGACAGCACAGAGGTCAGAAGTTTCTTGTAGTTGGTCTCAGGAAGAATTTTGGTCCACTCCTCTTTGCAGATCCACTCCAAATCCTTCAGGTTTGGAAGCTGATGTTTGGCAACTGGAAACTTCAGCTCCCTCCACAGATTTTCTATGGGATGGAGGTCCAGAGACTGTCTAGGTCCCTCCATCACCTTAATGTGCTTCTTCTGTAGCATATCCTTAGTT